>NC_045986.1:30684888-30867317 GCF_010909765.2 Amblyraja radiata | reverse complement strand
TCCGCGCCGACCAGCGATCCCTGTATACTAACACACTAGGGATAAATTGTTCCTACGCACACTCGGGACAATTTACAATTTCACCTAACCAATTGGACTACAAACCTGTGGGAAGGAACTGCAGATGCTGTTTTAAACCGAAGGTAGACACAAAAAGCTGGAGTAACTCAGCGGGATAGGCAGCATCTCTGGAGAGAAGGAATGGGTGACGTTTCGGATCGAGACCCTTCTTCAGACTGAGAGTCAGGGGAGAGGGAAACGAGTGATATGGTTGAAAGGTCTCGACCTGAAATGTTACCCATTCCTTCTCTCCAGAGACGCTGCCTGTCCCGCTGAGTTACTCCAGCATTTTGTGTCTATGTTCGGTGTAAACCAGCATTTGCAGTTCCTTCCTACACATTTTCATATCTGTTATACAAATGTAATTGTTCCATTTCAGGACATATGACAAACCTGTTGGCGTTTGGAGCGTGGGAGGAAACTTGAGATCCCGGAAAAAAAACCCACGCAGGTTACGGGGAGAACGTACAGACGCCGTACAGACAGCACCCGTAGACAGGGTCGAACCCGGGTCTCTGGCGCTGTGAGGCAGCAACTCTACCGCTGCGCCCTCTGGTTTTTAATGTCCTTACACTGGGTAAAAGGCACTGCATTTACCCTCTCCCTATCCTTTTATGCTCCTTAACTCTAGTCCAACATTTTCATTTGTGGGCTAAAGCTTTCTGCATGGTTAGCAACCTGATTTATCTCTTGTAAAGGCCAGCTTCCATAATGCCAGAGCTGAACAGCCCAAGCTTGTGAATATCTCACGCCCCTGATGTCGGCTTGGGCTGTGATTCTGTTCTGCATTGCCTCCAGCTCCCACATTAATTACTGTAGATTTACAGGGTACAGGCAAGCTGTTCACCCCCAACTGCTCCGTGCTGGCATTTATACACTAGAAGAATCCCATCCACCAGCAGTCATCTCATCTCATCTTGGCAATATTCTTCTGTTCCCTCCCCCCCCCCCTTCAGCGTATTTACCTTTAACAAAAAGTAATCAGTGTTTTGCTCAAATGCTTCGTTTTCAGTTTGCTTATCGTTCTGTTAATAACCGTATATATCTGTTGTGCATCTTCCCAATTGCGTTTGCCTCCCTTCTACAATGCACTTTAGGCTTTAGAGGTACAGCTCAGAAACAGGCCCTTTGGCCCACCGAGTCCGCACCGACCAGCGATCCCCGAACACTAGCACTATCTTACTACACACTCGGGACAGTTTTACAATTTTACAAGGAAACACTTGGAAGGTTTTTGTTGGGATGCAGTCCGCCACACATTTCCTGATGAAGTCTGTAACGACTGTGGAGTATTCATTCAGGTCCGTTGCCGAGTCCCTGAACATTGCCCAGTCTACAGAATCCAAACAGTCCTGGAGTTGTTCCACTGACCCCCCCCCCCCCCCCCCCCCCCCCCCCCCCCCGAACAGCTCTGTACAGTCCTCACCTCTGGGGGTGCTTTCTTCAGTTGCTGCCTGTAGGCAGGAAGAAGCAGCACCGCTGAATGGTCGGATTTACCGAAGTATGGGCAAGGGATAGAGCGATAGGCGTCTTTGATGGTGGTGTAGCAGTGGTCGAGGGTGTTTGGTCCTCTGGTGCTGCAGGAGACATGTTGGTGGAAGTTAGGGAGCGATTTCTTCAGGTTGGCTTTGTTGAAGTCCCCGGCTACGGTGTTAAACGCCTCAGGGTAAGATGTCTGGTGCTTGTTGACCAAGGAGTGCAGCTCCTCCAGTGCCAGACGGACGTCTGCCTGGGGTGGGATGTAGACCGCGGTCAGGATGATGGAGGTGAATTCCCTTGTAAGTTAGAAGGGGCGGCACTTCATCGCCAGATGTTCCAGGTGTGGAGAGCAGGAGTTGGACAGGACTGCCACGTCTGAGCGCCACGAAGAGTCGACCATGAGGCAGACGCCCCCTCCTCTCCCTTTCCCAGATGCCTGCGTATGGTTCATACGGTGGATGGAGAACCCTTCAGGCTGGACCGCTGAGTCTGGGGAGCTGGGGGTGAGCCATGTCTCTGTGAAACAGAACACAGAGCATTCCCTCAGCTCCCTTTGATAAAGCAGCCTTGACCTTAAGTCCTCCATTTTGTTTTCTATTGACTGTACGTTGGCCAGTAGGCTGGTAGGGAGAGGGGGCCGAAGTCCCCTACGCTTCAGCCATACTTGTAGTCCTGCCCGATAGCCACGATTCCGGACTCCATGAAGGCTTCCCCGGTGTTTACAGGTACAGTACTTACTGTACCAGCGTGCCTCCGGGAGGTCGGGGATTCCCCTCCGATCGGGGATTCCCTTACCGTCGCTATCTTCGGGAGTCCGCAGTGTTGCTAATGTATTTAAATGCGTTATCAGCTCGCTACTTACATTGTTGATCTCTGCAATTTCTTTGATACAGATGAGCTCAGAAATACTATATTTGAAGATTTTCTGTTGTGCCGCTGACAAAAATGTCGCCGCAGGTTGGCGCCATCTTTGTTAGATCACCCTTCACCCTTGACCCTACCCCATAGTCAGACTCCTACACACTGGCTCTCTGCCCTTTGACCCCGTGCAGGGTCACCACAACCCCCCTGCTTCCACGGATGCTGCCCGACCTGCTGAGTTCCTCCAGCGCATTGTGTTTTGCTCCAAATTTCAGCATCTGCAGCCCCTGTGTCTGCACAAACACTCATTCTGGCTGTGATTTAGATGGCAGTAGTTAATTTAAATCCTTCATGTAGTGAGCAGGTACACAGTTCGGTTCAGTTCTGTTTATTGTCACGTGTACCGAGGTACAGTGAAAAGCTTTTGTTGCGTGCTAAGGTAACACTAATAAATAGTGCCTTGTACAAATATATTGGATGTATGTCTTACTTTGTGGTGAGAACTGTTTGCAAAATCCAAAGAACAGCTTGGCCATTTCACTTTGGTCTTTTGATTTATTTCCCCACATTGTGGTTTTGTAATTAAACTGCATCTCAGTTGAGTGTTGTTTTGCATTAGTCGGAAACGTCTATAAAAATGTCACAATTACTTTCAGTTAGATGGTGTTCAGCTTCAAACGCATCTACTTCTACGATGCTGATGAAATAAGCGTGCCATATATTTTACCTATCTTCGCCTCGTACTTTACACTTGCCCGCATAAAAGTGCCTGCCTCATTAATTTGTCCATTTGTATATTTTATCCCACTCACTCTCAAGAGGCAGCTTCCTCTACTGATTTCATTGACTATTCTAACCGGAAAACTAGAACCTTTGTAGTTTAGTACCTAGTTCCTCATATCGGGCACCTCTGATATCCAATGTGGCAGAGCTGGTAGAGCTGCTGCCTCACAGCGCCAGATGTGCCGGATCAATACTGACCATCAGCTGTCCGTGTGGAGTTTGCACGTTCTGCTTGTGACCACGTGGGTTTCCTCTGGGTGTTCCGGTTTCCTCCCACATCCCAGGATTGTAGGTTAATTGGCTTCTGAAAATTGTGCTTCATGTGTCTGGACTGGATGCATAAGTACGATAACATAGAACTAGTGTGTGATTGGTTTCTGTAAATTGTCCCCAGTGTTGGTGGGCATGGACTCGGTGGGCCGAAGGGCTTTAGTTTGGCTAAGTTTGGAGATACAGCGTGGAAACAGGCCCTCTGACCCCCCTGGGTCCATGCCGACCAGCGATCACCCACACACTAGGAATAATTCACAGAAGGCAATTAACCTACAAACCTGGATAGACACAATTATGTGAATCTTTATGTTCCCCTTCCTGCATTGGGAAAGGGACACAGACACAAAATGCCGGAGTAACTCAGCGGAACAGGCAGCATCTCTGGAGAGAAGGAATGGGTGATATTTCGGGTCGAGACCCTCGGGGAGAACGTACAAACTCCATACAGACAGCAGCCGGGGTCAGGATCGAGCTGGGTATAAGGCAGCAACTCTACCGCTGTTCCACTGTGCCCCCCCTGTGGCTTGTTAGCACGCTGTATCTCTATAAATAAAATCGTAGTAGACTCTTTCCAACTGCGGCTGTTTCTGTCAAGGGAGTGAAGGCAATGGTGATGGATGCTTAACATGAAAGGTCAACCCTAATTCTCGTGGCACCGTTGCTCTCTGACCTGGTCGATTGTGCATTTATAGCATTTCAGCAAAATCAAAGTGCTGGAGGAACTCAGCGGGTCAGGCAGTATCTGTGGAGGTAATAGAAACATGGTGATTCAGGTCTTGACCCATTCCCCAGACTGAAGCAATCGGTCCCCATTTGGCACAAACTTGCTTCACTTGCCACAAACCGGACTGTGAGAACACAATGAACTTAGCTTCTGAAGTTACATAACTATTCTTCAGACTAAAGATCCCTGACCTGAGATATCTTCTGTCCATTCCCTCCACAGATGCTGCCTGACCTGCTGGGTTCCTCCAGCACTGTGGCTTGTTTTGCTCAAGATTCCAGCATTGCAGTTCAGTTTTGTTTATTTAGTTTAGAGGTGCAACATGGAAATAGGCCCTTCAGCCCATCGAGTCCACGCTGACCAAAGATCACGCATACCCCATCCTAGGGACAATTTACAGAATACACAAAAGCACAGTGAGAAGCTTTGTTGCGTGCTAACCAGTCAGTGGAAAGATAATACTTTTGTACACATGACAATATAGAAACATAGGCAATAGGTGCAGGAGTAGGCCATTCAGCCCTTCGAGCCTGCACCGCCATTCAATGTGATCATGGCTGATCATCCACAATCCACAATCATAATTGGCTTCTGTAAATTGTCCCTAGTGCGTAATTCACTGGATTACGATCAAGCTATCCAGTGTACAGATGCATGATAAAGGGAATAACGTTTAGTGCATGATAAAGTCCATTAAAGTCCGATAAAGATAATCTGATGAGATAATCTAAAAGATAACCCCAATGGAGAAGATGGTAGCTCAGGACTGCTCTTTAGTTGTTGATAGAATGGTCCAGTTTCTCTGAGATGTCCTGGCATGTTCTTCCCTTTCTCTGATAAATTCACACCATGATTACTTCCCCACCATATTTTCACACATCAGCAGGGAGTTTGACTGCTCAAGAATCCTGCTGGGCGATGGTGTGATCAAGACTGCAGCAGATAAGGTGCTGCGGGATAGATTCAAGGGCAAGACAGGGAACCCGTTGAGAAGCACTCCTGCTAGTGGTGTTGACTGCTCTCTGTCCTTGATGGCTTCAGAGGCAGGGGGGGTCCTTGGGGTTTTGGCCCTCCATCTTTAATGAAACACAGTTCGAAGGCAATCAGCTGATTGAAGGGATGAAGCAGAGATTCTTGTTGATTGGGCAAGGCAGATCCACACGGCTTACATTGTTGAAGAAGCAATTAAAGTGATGGAGAGAAGATGTCTGTGGATGTGATATATCATCAGGAGGAATTTAGTAGCATCATAGGAGAGACTGTTGGCAGAAGTCAAAGCTCATGAAATTGAAAGCAAACCATTGATGTGGTTGGGAAATTGATTGAGTGACAGATACCAGAGAAGGGATAATGGGCAAATCCTCGACAGGATATGTATGGCACAGTATTCGACACAAGGAAGAGTGGGCTGTGGCTATTCATCTTATTTAATAATTACTTCATAAGTTACAGGAGAAGAATTAGACCATTCGGCCCATCAAGTCTACTCTGCCATTCAATCATGGCTGATCTATCTCTCCCCATTCTCCTGCCTTCACCCCATAACCCCTGACGCCTGAACTAATCAAGAATCTATCTATCTCTGCCTTAAAAATACCCACTGACTTGGCCCCCACAGCCGTCTGTGGCAAAGAATTCCACAGTTTCAACACCCTCTGACTAAAGAAGTTCCTCCTCATCTCCTTTGTAATGGTACGTACTTTAATTCTGAGGCTGTGCCCTCTGGTCCTAGACTCTCCCACTAGTGGAAACATCCTCTCCACATCCACTCTGTCCAGGTCTTTCACCATTCGGTCACTTGGGTGATGTGTAGAAAATGATGTGTCCAAGTTTCCGAACGGCACAGCGATAGATGGAATTAAGTTATAATGCGATATTAATAAATTAATCAGCTGAACAAAATGATGACAAATTAGACCAAAGGAAGAATAAAACAGACTGCTGACTTAAGGGCCTGTCCCACTTACATCATTTTTTCCGGCGATTTGCCAGCACCCGTCATAATCGCAGCAGGAGGCCGAAAATGTTCAAAATGGTGAAAATCCAGCAGCGACCAGAGAAAGGTACGACTATTTGGGCGACCACTCACGACCGTACAGCCGACCTGCTGCGACTATGACGGGTGCCGGAAAGTCGCCATAAAAAATCAAGTAAGTGGGACAGGCCCTTAAATAGTGAAAAGTTAGGATCAGTGGTGATCGAATGTGACTTTGGGCATCTAGATACCTAGAGCATTAGGTTGTAGTGGTCAGATTAGTAAATACTGAAAAAGGCTGTTAGTTTGTTGGCCTCTTTAGGTCAAGGAGATAGAGATTACACTATGGCATCTTGTATTGATTACACCTGGAGCACTGAATGAGTTCTGAGTCTGAGCCTCAGAAAACATGGCAGCTTGATTTGGCAACAGCTCTGCTGGAGACCGCAGGAAATCACAGAGTTGTGAATCTAGCACAGCCCATCACACAAACCAGCCTCCCACCCCATCACCTCTATCTACACTTCACGCTGCCTTAGGAGTGGAGCCAAACATAACCAAAGACCATTTACACCCTGGTCATTTCCTCTTCTCTCCTCTCCCGTCAGGCAGAAGATACAAAAACTTGAAGCACGTTCCATTAGATTCAGAAATAACATCTTCCTCATTGTTATCTGGACAGCACGGTGGCTCAGCGGTAGAGTTGCTGCCTCACAGCGCCAGTCACCCGGGTTCCATCCTGACTACGGGGTGCTGCCTGTACGGATTTAAAACCCTGCGTGGGTTTTCTCAGATTTTCTACCACACTCCAAAGATGTACAGGTTTGTAGGTTAATCGGTTTGGCATAAAAATAAAATTGTCCCCAGTGTGTGTAGGATAGTGTTAATGTGCTGGTAGGTGTGGACTTGATGGGCCGAAGGGTCTGTTTCTATGCTCTATCTCTCAATTAAACAAAACTAAACTACTGAACGGTCCCCTCATGAGCTCAGGTTGTGGTTCCAATCTCCCAGCCTGCCTCCATATGGTCTCTGGCCATTTAAAAAAAATCTTTGTAACTGTACCACTAAAGCTGTGACACTATATTCTGTAGATAGACACAAAATGCTGGAGTAACTCAGCAGGTGGGGCAGCATCTCTGGAGAGAAGGAATGGGCAACGTTTCGGGTCAAGACCCTTGTTCAGAGTGATGTCAGGGGAGGGGGAGTGGGGCGGGACAAAGATAGAATGAGGGCGGAGTGTACGACAGCCTGAAGCCGCGGTCTCCGGTAGGAAAGCCCCGATTCGGGACCTCCGTGTGTTCGTCCGTCCCGACGTCGGAGTTTCCACCATCCTAACGAGAGGGCCTGAACATCGTGCCGCCCGTAGCGGCGACTACGGAGGTTTCTGGCCCCAACCACAGGTGAACAAAGGAGGAGGACTGGCTGTACTTTGTGCCTTCCACCACAGTGAAGAATGCTGTGCTGGATGCTTGTGTTTCATTTTATTGTGTATTGTGTGTTCTTTTTTTATTGTACCGCTGCTGGCAAATTCATATCACTGCATTTATATGTGTATGTGATGAATAAAACTGATGGATTGAGACAGTAAGACTAGTGGGAGATCTGGGAAGGGGAAGGGGATGGAGAGAGAAAGCAAGGGAAGTTAGAGAAGTCAATGTTCATACCGCTGGGGTGTAAACTAGCCAAGCAAAATATGAGGTGCAGTTCCTCCAAGTTGCATTACTTACACATTTTGTCCACTCCGCTGCGAAATCTCCTCAAGGTATGTCATAGAAAACATAGAAAATAGGTGCAGGAGTAGGCCATTCGGCCCTTCGAGCCTGCACCGCCATTCAATATGATCATGGCTGATCATCCCTTGCCAGTTCTCCCACTAGTCTCCGCCTACATTCTACCTTTGTCCTATCCCCTCCCCGGACATCAGTCGTAAGAAGGGTCTCGACCCGAAAAGTCACCCATTCATTCTCCCCAGAGATGCTGCCTCACCCACTGAGTTACTCCAGCATTTTGTGTCTACCTTTGATTTAAATCAGCGCCTGCAGTTCTTTCTGTACTTGGCATTCTGTTGCACTTGTATATGGCTTAATACTCATGTACAGTATGATTTGACTGGATCGCGCAGAAAGGTTTTCATTGTATCTCGGTGCTTGTAACAATAATGTACCAATACCAGGAGAGATATATTGTCTTGTGGGAGATTGGTGTAGAATTACTGGAGTAATATCGAGCTACAAATGTGAATGTATCAGGGAATCACATAAAGGTTCTTTATTCTCCGGAGGTAAATTTACTGAAAATGCATGGGAGATAAAGATAGATAGATTATTTCCACTGATTGGCAGAATATGTCAAGTGAACAAGGTTTAGTTTAAATCGAAGATAGACGTAGAAAGCTAGAGTAACTCGGCGGGACAGGCAGCATCCCTGGACACCCGAAATGTTCAGCCTGAAGAAGGGTCTCGACCCGAAACGTCACCCATTCCTTCTCTCCAGAGATGCTGCTCGTCCCGCTGAGTCACTCCAGCTTTTTGTGTCTATCTTCGATTTAAACCAGCAATTAAACATACATAAGGTTTAATTTAGTTTAGTGTAGAGATACAGCACGGAAATAGGCCCTTCAACCCACCGAGACCGGCCATCTCCATACATTAATACTATCCTACACACAGTAGGGACAATCTACACTTATACCACTGTACTTACACACTTGTCCTACAAACCTGCACGTCTTTGGAGCGTGGGAGGAAACCGAAGATCTCGGAGAAAACCCACACAGTCACGGGGAGAACGTACAAACTCCGTACAGACAGCACCCGTAGTCTGGATCGAACCCGGGTCTCTGGTGGGCTGTAAGGCAGTAACTCTACCGCTGTGCCACCCTGCCACTCTGATGTCTGAAATTGAAAACCAGGCCTCTCTGGAACAAATTGAGGAAACCGTTTTCCTTCAATGTTTGGAACTTTTGTCCCAAAAGAAACATTAATACTTGATCAACTGTTAACGTTAGACTGTGAGATTTTGTTAGCCAAGCACATTAAAGATTAAGGAAAGTGCAGACAGACTTCAGATTAAAATTTCATGCAGAAGTCTTAAATATTCTGTCACCATTTCTGCTTTTTCACGGGACAAATTGTCCTGCATATTCTGCTGGGATAGTCAGTTATAAAGCCTTTCGCTTCTTTTTTGATTATTTTGAATTGATTTAAATTCAAGCTTGGAAATTTTAAAAAATGACATAGGTGCAGAAACGAACAAGATTGTATTGCAGCTCCTGAAGAGATTTGCTGAGGTTGCTTCCCATCTGCTACCGACTTTAGAATTAGACATAAATAGAACAGTCGGATACAAGGCATTTCTTGCGCAGAAATATAAATGGGCATTTGCTATTGCAACTGGCAAAGCAGTAGCGCAGTGGTAGAGTTGCTGCCTCACAGCGCCAGAGACCTGGCTTCCATCCTGACTACGGGTGCTGTCTATACAGAGTTTGTACGTTCTCCCCGTGACCACGTGGGTTTTCTCCAGGTGCTCCAGTTTCCTCCCACACTCCAAACACGAACAGGTTTGTAGGTTAATTGAGTTTGGTAAAATTGTCCCTAGTGTGTAGGATAGTGTTAGTGTATGGGGATCGCTGGTCGGAGCGGGCTCTGTGGGCTGAGGGGCCTGTTTCCTCACTGTATCTCTGAAGCCTAAAGTGTGGACTAGGTGATTGTTTTGCAGACCATCAGTGCTCTGTCCACAATGCCGATCTTGAACAACAGGTCACACATCATCTCAACCCGTGCTCCCATTGCCATGCTGGCCTGTCTGACCTCAGCCTTGTCCACTGCCACTAGTTCTATCCCACACTCTAGGGACAAGTTGCAGAAGCCAATTAACCTACAAGCCCTTTAGAATGTGGGAGAAAACCCTCGCCATGACAGGGAGAAGGTACAACCTGGGTCTCTGGTGCTATATGGCAGCAACTCTACCTGTAGTAGCCATTTAGCTTAACTCAGTATGTTCTAACTATAACTAGTTTCCTTTAAATTTTATCTGCCTGTAATTATGTGGGTGGGATTTATACGTTGTCTGAGGCGTGTTAGCGGCTGGGATTCTCGTGCAGACTCCCTTGTAGTTGAAGAAGCGTGGGGGAGAGGTACTTATACACGAAGTTTGGATGAATATTTTACTGCTACAATAAGAAAACTATTCATCCAAACTTCGTGTAGAAGTACATTTTGATCTTACTCGTGGTGAAACTCGTGCATGGTGGAAAGCTGTGACCACTCCCCCACACTTCTTCAACTAGGAGGGAATCAACTACTAGACAAAATGATGGAGAAACTCAGCGGGACAGGCAGCATCTATGGAGCGAAGGAATGGGTGACGATTCGGGTCGAGACCCTTCTTCAGACTGAAGTGGGGGTGGGCGGGACTGACAGAATGTAGCCGGAGACAGTAAGACTGGTGGGAGAACCGGGAAGGGGGGAGGGGATGGAGGGAGAGGGAAAGGATGGGTTATTTGAAGTTAGAGAAGTCAATGTTCATACCGCTGGGGTGTAAGCTACCCAGGTAGGGAACTGGAGCTGGAATCCATAGTAGGATAATGCCCCAGTTATCACACTGCACACAGAGGCTGCAGAGTGTTCAATGCAACTCTCCGTGCATGGTTCTGGTCCTTGCATTACAAGAAGAACACTGGCACCCTGGGGAAGGCGGATTAACGATTCAGATGGATGATATCAGAATTTTGAAGTAGTAACTTATTAGGAAAGAATCACCAGAATTAGTTTTTAATAGAAAAAAACCTACCTGATGAAGCCACTTAAAATTATGAATGTATTAATTAAGTTAGACACAGGATACATGTCTCAACTTGTAAAATAGTCAGTAATGAATTAAATAAGGACCTCATCACCTCTACATGGTGTGAATGTGGAATAGATGAAATAAATAGAATTGATGTATTTATTAACAGGATGGTAGATAAACTAAGGAATGAATAGAAGGACATGGTGTTTGGGGAAGTGTAAAAGAGGGGCAAGAATGTTATGGGTAGTTTTAACAACAGTCAACTCTTCCTGTTAGAGTGAAGGGCAAGGGTGGCAAGATTAGGGAACGTTGGTGAGCAAGGAATATCGAGACACTGGTCAGGGAAAAGAGAGAGTTTGTCAGGTGGAGGCAGGTGGGATTAGGCAAATCTCTTGAAGAGCATAAGGGATGTCGGAGTCACTAAAGGGAGAAATTAGGAGGACAAAAAGTGGACATGCGACAGGTTTGGGAGATAAGGTAAAGGGCCTGTCCCACTTACGTGATTATTGTTTGGCGACCTGCCGGCACCCGTCATAGTCGCAGCAGGTCGCCGAATGTTAAAAATCCAGCGGTGACCAGAAAAATGTACGACTCTTTGGGCGACTACTCACGACCATACAGGAGTCACCCCGTGACATGTCGACACGTGAAGCCTGTATGGCCGGGAATAGTCGCCCAAAGAGTCGTACCTTTTTCTGGTCACCACTGGATTTTTAACATCGATCAATGTGGTGATCAGTGTGTGGGGCCACAGGAGATGGGCAACGTCAAGAGCCAACTAGTTTATGTTCATATGTTCCAGCAGCAGAAAGAGGTCATTTGGCCCAACAAGTCTACCCTGCCATTCAGTCATGGCTGATCTATCTTTCCATGGCGTGAAAATACATTCGCTGCATCTGTTGGTGTCACAGGAGGTTTTTCTTCTCCAATCCGAAGTAACGTTATTCCTCTTCTTTGTTGATGCTGCAGGATATTTGACGGTGAACATTGAACCGATCCCCCCTGTAGTAGCAGGCGATGCTGTGACTTTAAAATGCAACTTCAAAACAGACAGGAGACTGCGGGAGATTGTGTGGTACAAGGTAAGATGTGACAGTATCAGTCGCTAGGCAGTCTGCTACTGAATAAACATTAGCACAGACAGATGGAAAATAATATTTCAGACATTAATATTTTGTGCAAGCCTTTTGATGAAGAGTGGTTGATGTTTTGCAAATGCTGGTCTCTCTGTACCCTGTCACCCCTCTACCCCTCCATTCTCTACCGCCATAGAAACATAGAAACATAGAAATTAGGTGCAGGAGTAGGCCATTCGGCCCTTCGAGCCTGCACCGCCATTCAATATGATCATGGCTGATCATCCAACTCAGTATCCCGTACCTGCCTTCTCTCCATACCCTCTGATCCCCTTAGCCACAAGGGCCACATCTAACTCCCTCTTAAATATAGCCAATGAACTGGTCTCGACTACCCTCTGTGGCAGGGAGTTCCAGAGATTCACCACTCTCTGTGTGAAAAAAGTTCTTCTCATCTCGGTTTTAAAGGATTTCCCCCTTATCCTTAAGCTGTGACCCCTTGTCCTGGACTTCCCCAACATCGGGAGCAATCTTCCTGCATCTAGCCTGTCCAACCCCTTAAGAATTTTGTAAGTTTCTATAAGATCCCCTCTCAATCTCCTAAATTCTAGAGAGTATAAACCAAGTCTATCCAGTCTTTCTTCATAAGACAGTCCTGACATCCCAGGAATCAGTCTGGTGAACATAGAGTGATACAGCGTGGAAACAGGCCCGTCGGCCCAACTTGCCCACACCGACCAACGTGTCCCAGCGACACTAGTATCACCTGCCCGCGTTTGACCCACACCCCTCCAAACCTGTCCTATCCATGTACCTGAGATTGACACAAAATGCTGGAGTAACTCAGCGGGACAGGCAGCATCTCTGGAGAGAAGGAATGGGTGACATTTCAGGTCGCGACCCTCCTTCAGACTGAAGTCTCGACCCGAAACGTCACCCATTCCTTCTCTCCAGAGATGCTGCCTGTCCCGCTGAGTTACTCCAGCATTTTGTATCAATGTAGAGTTTGCACGTCCTCCCTGTGACCACGTGGGTTTTCTCCGGGTGCTCCGGTTTCCTCCTGCTTCCCAAACACGTGCCGGTTTGTAGGTGAATTGGCTTCTGTAAATTGCCCTCAGCTTGTAGGATAGAACTAGTGTTTGGGTGATCACTGGTCGGCACGGGCTTAGTGGACCGAAGGGCCTGCTTCCACTCTGTATCTCTAATTAAACCAAGCTAAACCCTTTTGATGAAGAGTCGTTGATGCTTTGATATTGTTGGTCCCACTGTACTTGTCCACCTCTTCAACCAACCACTTCAGCCAGCATTGGAAACCACTTTCAGTGCAACTGTTCTGCTCTGATCCAGGTCGTTGCAAAATATAAATATCGGAGTTTCTCTTGTGGCAACTCCTGCACGGGATACAAGCGATACCTAGACAGCTCGTCCCCAACTTCAGTAAACATTCTACTCACTTGTTTTCGCTGCTGTCATGTTCTTTGCTCTGATGAAATATTCTCTTGTTGTTCTTTTGGTTCAAGTTCTTCAACCTGGTGTTGAAATCTGGGTCATGAATGATATTAATTAGTCAAGGACAATGAAGTAAACCATTGAAAACAATGCACATACATTAAGATACATAGTTCATGGTGGAAATGAGGCTTCCCCAGTGGCCCAGGGACTGCGTCGGCAGAGGACAAACCAGAGGTATCTAAACACTTTAACTCCCCCTCTCATTCCCACACTGACCTTTCTGTCCTGGGCCTCCTCTGCTGTCTGAGGGAGGACAGACACAAATTGGAGGAACAGCATCTCATATTTCACTTGGGGATCCTACAACCCAGCGGTATAAATATTGATTTCTCTCATTTCAAGTAACCTTTGCTATTCCTCTCTCTTTCCGTCCCTCCCCCACCCTAGTTCTCCTACTAGTTTTACTGTCCTCCTGATTAATTTTACCCTTTGTATACCTCGTTGTCACCTTCCCCTCAGCCAACATTGAACCATCATTCATTCAATTCAATTCAATTCAATTCAACTTTATTGTCATTGCACAGATACAAGTATGGGTACAACGAAATGCAGTTTAGCGTCAGTCCGTAGTAATAGGGCAATATAGAAATAAAAATACAGAATAAGCAAACAATGTGGACGGAGAGACTGGAGAAATCTATCGGCGGGACTCCGAGTTCAGCAATGTGATAGTGTTGTTGTAGAAGCTGTTCCTCATCCTACTAGTACGAGACCCGAGGCTCCTGTACCGCCTCCCTGATGGGAGGAGGGCAAACAGTCCATGGTTGGGGTGGGAGGGGTCCTTGATGATCTTCCCGGCCCGTCTCAGACACCGTTTTCGGTGGAGGGCATCCATGGCAGGGAGCGGGGCACCGATGATGTACTGAGCGGTTTTCACCACCCGTTGTAGTGCCTTCCTGTCCGCTACGGTGCAACTGCTGTACCATACCGTGAAGCAGGTGGTCAGGATGCTTTCGATGGTACAGCGGTAAAAGTTGGTCAGGATCTGGGGGACAGGTGAGCTTTCTTGAGCCTCCTCAGGAAGTAAAGGCGCTGCTGCGCCTTTTTGAACAGCTTGGAGGTGTTGAGGGACCAGGACAGATCCTCCGAGATGTGTACCCCGAGGAATTTGTAGTTGGAGACGCGCTCCACCTCAGTCCCGTTTATATGGATGGGGGTATGTCTGCCCCCTCTGTTCTTCCTGAAGTCAACAATAATTTCCTTCGTCTTCCTGGAGTTGAGGACGAGGTTATTGTTGGCACACCAGGTTGTCAGGTGCTGGACCTCCTCTCTGTAGGCTGACTCATCGTTGTCACTGATCAGTCCTACCACCGTGGTGTCGTCGGCAAATTTAATGATGGCGTTGGAGCCATTCTTAGGGATGCAGTCATGGGTGAAGAGGGAGTAGAGGAGAGGGCTGAGCACACAGCCCTGTGGCACGCTGGTGTTCAGTGTTATAGTGGAGGAGGTGAGGTTGTTGACCCTAACAGACTGTGGTATGTTGGTGAGGAAATCCAGTGTCCAATTGCAGAGGGAGGTGGATTGTTGGAAGCAACTGCACTTGCTGGTCTCCACCAAAGATAGACAACAAATGCCAGAGTAACTCTGCGGGACAGGCAGCATCTCTGGAGATGAAATAAGTGACGTTTGGGGCGAGGTCTGCAGAAGGGCCTCGACCTGAAATGTCACCCATTCCTTCTCTCCAGAGATGCTGCCTGTCCCGCTGCGTTACTCCAGCATTTTGTGTCGGTCAGTTACATGAGACAGTCAAAAAGTGCTGGAGTAACTCAGCGGGACTGGCAGCATCTCTGGAGAGAAGGAATGGGTGACGTTTCAGGTCGGCACAGGTTTCAGGCAATAGTCCCTTTGTATAAACAAACAAGAAGGTTGATATCTGCTTCTGGTTGTCGTTGCAACTTTGCTTTATTCTGCAACACTTCTCTGCTTAACTGGGTAATCTTAGATCTGCACTAAAACATCATGATATTTCCATATTACACATGCCATACAAAACCTTATAAAGGGCAGCTTCACTTTGAATTTCACATCACAACTGTCTCCTCTTATAATAGAATCAATAGATATTAGGTTAGGTGATGAAACTTTGCCAAACAACCAAGGAGATGATTGTGAAATAAAGACACACGGTGCTGGAGTAACTCAGCGGGTCAGGCAGCATCTGTGGAGAACATGGATAGGTGACGTTTCACAGAGTGCTGGAATAACTCAGCGGGTCAGGCAGCATCTGTGGAGAACATGGATAGGTGACGTTTCACAGAGTGCTGGAGTAACTCAGCGGGTCAGGCAGCATCTGTGGAGAACATGGAAAGGCGGCGTTTCGGGTAGGGACACTTGTCCAGACTCGAGGTCCTGACCCGAAACGTTGCCCATCCATGTCCTCCAGAGATGCTGCCTGACCCGCTGAGTTACTCCAGCACTTTGTGTTCTTTATAGTAAGCCAGCATCTGCAGTTCCTTGTGTCTCCAAGAAGATTGTCAATCTTTTCCTTGATATTCTCCGGAATAAACTAGTTTCCAAATACGTGCAAGTAAAACAAAGTGAATATTGAGTCTGAAGAAGGGTCTCAGCCAGAAACGTTGCCTATTTCCTTCGCTCCATGCAAAGAGTTGAACAATCTCCACTATAGGAAATAGGCAACGTTTTGGGCCGAAACCCTTCCGGGTTTCGGCCCGAAACGTTGCCTATTTCCTTCGCTCCATAGATGCTGCCGCACCCGCTGAGTTCCTCCAGCACTTTTGTCTACCTTCTGAATATTGACCATATCCAGTTTGAGTTCCAGTCCGGAGATCTCTGGCCATTTTCTCAACTCTTAACCCCAGACCCTTGCTTCTGATAATCCCATCCCCGGCACTCCGAACTTATCCCAGCCCTCTTCCCTCACCCAACAGTAATCCTGACCACTATCATTTTTCTCCCAAGAATATTCTTAAGATCTTAGATTAGTTTTCGTTAACTTCTTAGACTTCTTAGTTTAGTTTAGTTTAGTTTAGTTGGTTGTCACGGTTACTGAGATGCAGTGACAAGCTTTTTTGTTGCGTGCTATCCAGTCAATGGAAAGACTATAGATGATTACAATCGAGCCATTCACAGTGTACAGATAATGGGAATAACGTTTAATGCAAGATAAGGTCCGGTAAAGTCCGAATAAAGATCCTAGGGTCTCTAATGAGGTAGATAGTAGCTCAGGACCGCTCTCTAGTTGGTGATATGATGGTTTATAACAGCCGGGAAGAAACTGTCTCTAAAACTGGAAGTGTGCGTTTTCACATTTCTGTACCTCTTGTCTGATGGGAGAGGGGAGAAGAGGGAGTGAGACTGGTCCTTGTTGATGCTGCTGGCCTTGCCGAGGCAGCGTGGGGTGTAGATGGAGTCAATGGAAGGGAGGTTGGTTTGTGTGACGGTCTGGGCTGTGTTACAATTCTCTGCAATTTCCCGTGGTTGTGGATGGTCACAGTAACTGAGGATCTGTAATCAAACCCAGTCAACCTCTGGGTGAACATAGATTGCTTTTTGCCATAATTGCCACTTACACGACATAGAAAGACTTAGGTAAGTAAAGATAGGCACACATTAACCTCTGGGCTTCATTATTTTTCCTCCAATGCTGATTCTAATAGATTTACCAATTGCCTTGTGTTGGGTCTCAAGCACTAGTGAAATTCATGAGTATTTCATTCCAACCCTTGAGAAAGAATACGAATAAGAGGGCAGGTAATCTTATTATTCTGTTGCTCCAGCAGTTTTTTGCTCACAGTCTCTGGCATAAAAGATGCATTGCCCTCATTGTTTACCAATTAGACTATGTTTTGGAAATCACATGAGATGCCTTTGGAAAGGATGACATTTAGTCTTGGAGAGTGAGCCGGCTGGTACCTGATATTTTATAGCTGTTAAAGAATTCAGTCAAATTCATCAATATGGATTTCTGTGCTGTTAGATAAAGATGGCCTACTGATGGAGCCAATTATTATTTTGGCCAATGCTTTGGATAATATCCTTTTGAAATCACCGTAGTAAAATCAAATCTGCGGCTCATTCCACCTTTGCTGTGTTCTTTCTGGTTGTTTTTCTGCATTTATTCCCTCTCTTGTAAACCCTAGCTTATGCTGGGGGTGAATAAAGGCGGGTAGATTGCTGTGTGAAATGAGGAAGTGATGGGGGAATTTAAATGCTGAGCAGGGGGTTGGGAAGTAATGTTAGCACCACTTTCAGCTGATGTAAAAGCAAAGACTTAGAGAGTCGATCAATTTCAACCCCTTGCGAGCCGTGTTCTTTGGGAATATTATAGTTGCTGCAAAGATCAGGACTGCAACAAGGCAGTGAAAAATAGCTGCAGTACTGGAGAATAGGGTCAGTAATTATTGGAGCAATCTCTAATTGTGGTCAATTAAATAGAGGATGGTAATGTAATTTGTAAGTTGCTTTAATGTGATCAGTTTCATAACCAATTTGCTGACATCACAAAGGATGTCTATCGTCTATTGGCCATATGGTCAGTTGCGATATTAATGTAATATATTTAAACGGTAATTGATGGACAAGTTATCTGCCAATGCAGGGAAGAATAAAACATATAGATCTTTAGTTAAAGATGGATAGCTTCATTGACTCCTGTGTTGTGAAACAGTGCATTGACTGTGCTGTTTGAACGATTGTTTCATGTTGATTGCTCAGCCAATGTTTATCACAGCGGACGATTACCTACAAGTCATTCGAAGGGCCGAATGGCCTACTCCTGCACCAATTGCCTATTGTTTAAGTGCAGGTCATCGGGGGAAGGGATGAGTCCAGCAATGAAGGACCATTTCAGTGATTCAACTGTGTAGGAATGAAGAGCAGATGCTGGTTCACACCAGAGATAGACACAGAGTGCTGGAGTAACTCAGCGGGTCAGGCAGCATCTCTGGAGAGGAGGAACAGGTGACATTTCGGGTTGAGACTCGGTCTGAAGAAGGGTCACGACCCAAAACATCACCTATCCATGTTCTCCACAGATGCTGCCTGACCCGCTGAGTTACTCCAGCACTCTGTGAAATGTCACCTATCCATGTTCTCCACAGATGCTGCCTGACCCGCTGAGTTACTCCAGCACTCTGTGAAACGTCACCTATCCATGTTCTCCACAGATGCTGCCTGACCCACTGAGTTACTCCAGCACTCTGTGAAACGTCACCTATCCATGTTCTCCACAGATGCTGCCTGACCTACTGAGTTATGGTGCAGCAGCATCTATGGAGCTAAGGAAATAGGCAACGTTTCGGGCCGAAACCCTTCTGGAAATAGGCAACGTTTCGGGCCGAAACCCTTCCGGGTTTCGGCCCGGAACGTTGCCTATTTCCTTAGCTCCATAGATGCTGCTGTACCCGCTGAGTTACTCCAGCACTCTGTGAAACATCACCTATCCATGTTCTCCACAGATGCTGCCTGACCCGCTGAGTTACTCCAGCACTCTGTGTCTATCTTGAGTGAATAATCTGTGGGCTGCTGTTCCAATCAGAGTTGAGGATTACAGATGAATCACAAATGTACAAGGACATATACACAGCCATCTCCACCAACATGAGGTTGGACATGTACAATGTAACGGGCAGACCCAGACAGACATATGTTCCCATTACCTTCATCACTTGCAGCAACGCAGTTGCCAACTTAGATTGGGAGTGAAATTACCCGATCATCTGTATTTGGCGAGGAAAAACACATTTGTTAAACTGGCCACAGTCACGGATAGACCCGTCGCACTAGGCACCAGACTGCTGCTCAGTTCACTTCAGTTTAGTTTATTGTCACATGTACTGAGGTACAGTGAAAAGCTTTTGTTGTGTGCTAACCAGTCAGGGGAAGACAACACATGATTACAATCGAGCCATTTACAATGTACAGATACATGACAAGAGAATAATGTTTAGTGCAAGGTAAAGCCAGCAAAGTCCGATCAAAGATTGTCCAAGGGTCACCAATGAGGTAGATAGTAGTTCAGGACTGCTCTCTGCTTGTGGTAGGATGGTTCAGTTGCCTGATAACAGCTGTGATGAAACTGTCCCTGAATCTGGAGGTGTGCGTTTTCACACTTCTGTACCTCTTGCCCAATGAGAGAGGGGAGAAGAGGGAGTGGCCAGGGTGCGACTGGCCCTTGATTATGCTGCTGGCCTTGCCGAGGCCCTGAATACAAACCAAAAGTTGTACATTCATCGATAATGGAACAAATGTAAATAACATGAAATGGAAGGAATTAGCTCTGTTTATGAAGAGTGTTTTCAGGTTTTGATGTATCCACCAAACTCGGGACAGATTAGTTCATGGTGAAATTGAAGACATGTGGCTCTGGTTGAAGTTGCTCCTGTAACATCACCTGGCCCAGGTAGAATATGTATTATAGTTCATGCAGTGAGGGGCAGCTACTGTTCCCGGATGTGCCTCCAAATAAGGTTGCTGCAAACTCCACTGGACTGATGGCACTTTGGAATAAACGTCAAGAGGGGTGACAGAGTCACGGAAAATAACATATTGCACCTTCTTAACTCAAAGTCACATCATGTTGAGAAGTTAACAGTTATAGAGAGGTGTCACATGGGAAGCAGGTTCATTGGCTGATCGTCAAGCCACTGTTTACAATAATCCGACACTCTTCGCAAATACTCTTCACCTTGGAGCGAATGGCAGGATCTCGAGGTTGGGATGATGAGGGAAGGATATGGATAAAACATCAGCGACGCAGTGGTGTTGGCTTCCGACGGACACGGTGACGGACGCACCACGCATCTCCGCGCACCTCCATGCAGCTGGCAAGCTTCTCTTTTGTCTCTACACATGCGTCTTTCATCAACGTCTTCAGCGCATATCATCATTCCTTACAATACTACGTACGACTGTGATCGCAACTTCTACTGAAGTGTAGATGGCCGTTGGCTCGCCAGGAGCTCATCCACCTTTTTGACAGGTCTTGGTTTTGGTCCTGGTGGGGGTCCACAGCCCCCCTCTTCACCTGGCAAACCAGGTGAAGGAGACGGTTTAGTCGCCGACTATCCAAGGGTATGAACTCCCATTGACCCAGTTTGGCCAGGCCTCATTTGCAGCATCGCGTGGAGTTCTGGTCGTCCCATCACAGGAAGGATGTGGAGGCTTTGGAGAAGGTGCAGAAGTGGTTACTAGAATGTCCCCTGGATTAGAGAGTTTCAGGGAGAGCTAGGAGAGGGTGCAGAAGTGGTTACTAGAATGTCTCCTGGATTAGAGAGTTTCAGGGAGAGCTAGGAGAGGGTGCAGAAGAGGTTACTAGAATGTCTCCTGGATTAGAGAGTTTCAGGGAGAGCTAGGAGAGGGTGCAGAAGAGGTTACCAGAATGTCTCCTGGATTAGAGAGTTTCAGGGAGAGCCAGGAGAGGGTGCAGAAGTGGTTACCAGAATGTCTCCTGGATTAGAGAGTTTCAGGGAGAGCTAGAAGAGGGTGCAGAGGAGGTTACTAGAATGTCCCCTGGATTAGAGGCTTTCAGATACAGGGAGCGATCGGATGAACTTGGATTGTTTACTCTGGAATGTCAGAGGTTTAGGAGAGACTTAGTAGAAAAATATAAAGTTGTGAGAGGCATAGACAGGGTAGTCAATCAGAATCTCTTTTCCCAGGATGGAAATGTCCAGCACCAGAGGGTACAGCTATGGCGAGAGGGAAAAGTTTAATGGAGATGTGAGGGGCGTATTCTGCCAGGGGTGGTGGTGGAGGCAAATACGAGACTGGTGTTTAGAAACATAGGAAATGGATGCAAGAGTAGGCCATTCGGTCCTTTGAGCCAGCACCGCCATTCAATATGATCATCCAAAAACAATACCCCGTTCCTGCTTTCTCCCCATATCCCTTGATTCCATTCACCCAAAGAGCTCTCTATAACTCTCTCTTGCAAACATCCAGTGAATTAGCCTCCACATAAAAAGGCTATTAGCTAGGTGCAGGGAATAGAGGGATATGGATCATGTGCAGGCAGATGAGATCAGTTTAGCTTGACATCATGTTCGTCACGGACATGGTGGGCCGAATGGCCCGTTCCTGTGCTGTACCATTCTATGTTCTGTGTTCAGAGTGGCGGCAACTTTGCTTCACATCAGTTTGCAGACTGGACAAATATTAACACGTACGCCGGTCTGAGAATAACATGCAGCTTAAAAGCCAGGGGAATATAAACCAAATCTGTACATACAAATTGACCTTTCCTGCTGTAATTACTGTGTTTTATTGATGCAGTCAGCAATCTCAATTTCCATTGATTGATAATAAAAACAAAAGTACTGTTGTGTGGAAAGGAACTGCAGGTGCTGGTTTATACCGCAGATAGACACAAAGTGCTGGAGTAACTCAGCGGGTCAGGCAGCATCTCTGGAGAGATGGGATGGGCGACGTTTCGGGTCGGGACCTTTTTACAGACTGAGAACTGGAGGTAAGAAAAGGCCAGAACAAAGCGGGGCCGACAACAGATGACCAAGGAAGGGTGGAGCCCACAATGGTCCATTGTTGGCTAGGGAAGTGGTGACAATAAAGGGATTTACCAGGATGTGAATAGTGGAACTAGTAGGATGGCAGGGTGGGGAGGAGTGGGAGTGGGGTGGGGGAGGGGGGGGGGGGGGGGGGGGGGGGTGGACGGAGGAGAGGGAATGATCAAGAAACGGAATCATCCCACAACAACCAGAGAGCAGTCCTGAACTACTATCTACCTCTTTGGTGATCTGCTGGCTTTACCTTGCGCTAAATGTACACTGTAAATAGCTCGATTGTAATCATAGAATAGAATGCAATTTATTGTCATTCAAACCTAGGTTTGAACGAAATATCTTGTATTGTCTTTCCACTGACTGGATAGCACGCAACAAAAGCTTTTCACTGTACCACTGTAAAAAAACAGGAATGCAGGAGTCACTTGAAATTAGAGAAGTTAACGTTCATACTACTGGGTCATGGGATACCCATGTTGATAACGGAGGACAATAGGCAATAGGCAATAGGTGCAGGAGTAGGCCATTCGGCCCTTCGAGCCAGCACCGCCATTCAATGTGATCATGGCTGATCATCCCCAATCAGTACCCCAATCAGGTAACATTGAATGAAAAGCTATACAAAGCTGCCGCAAGAAAACCTCACTCTGTACCAGCCTTGCTGCCAGCACCACCTGCCACCTTCTGTCATAGGGCTCAACTATGCTCCCATGTTGTATGGAATGGTTGGAGAATACATCACTGTCTCCACCGATGCTCCTGTTAAGCGGACATTGCAGCTGGCAAGGCGCTGACTCGAGATGGTGCTGTTATACGCTGCCCCGTCTACGTCTGGCTCTGCCCTTGACTCGGGCATTGATGCACTGTTCGTCATTTGCAGCAATTAGGCGGTATTGACGGACCCATTTTAATCCCCTGCAGCTTCACTCAATGAATGAAAGCATTGTTCCTACCGCTGCTAAATGCCAATCTTTGCATCGATAATGTACTGCGGGTGGCACGGTGTTTCCGCGCTGGGTTCCTGTTCCCGCTCACTTAAAGGGGATGCCATCGAGCGCGCAGCTATCCTCCAAAATACCACCGGGAAGTCATAACAACTCCCGTACCCTTTTTTCACAAATTTAATCCCAACTGAAGTTCATTAATTCATACGTTACAGGAACAGAATGAGGCCATTCGGCCCATCAGGTCTACTCCGCCATTCAATCATGGCTGATCTATCTCTACCCTGTCAAGCACCATTCTCCTGCCTTCTCCCCATAACCCCTGACACCCGCACTAATCAAGAACCTTTCAATGCCCGCCTTAGAAATATCCATTGACGTCCTCCGCAGCCGTCTCTGTGGCAATGAAGAGATCCTATCTGTGTCAGTTAAACACAAAGCTGCCAGCTACAGCTATCATGCTACCAACGCCCCGACACTCAGTGAAGTGTCTCCGCTATTCTGCTCGGTGTTGCTTTAGGTGTTGCCGCTCCGTGGCTGAATTTGAGCTGGGATTTATGGGCAGCTCATAATATCTACAATGGAAATACAAATATCTACAATAATATCTACCCAGCCAGTCCCCAAGTGGAGCCCATGACACACGTCCAAGTGAGGCGATGGCTGGAGGCCCAGCCGCAGCCTGGGGCTCGCCTGGATCGGACACTGCTCATTAGACCCAGAGCGCTGGCCGGAATCTGAAACGGAATAAAACATGGTGCCTCTTGCAATGTGGTCTCGGTGGATTATTTCAGCACACTTTGCTAATCTGGGATTTTAGACATGGCAATACTCTGTACGTAAGAAAATAATTTCACTGTGTGTTTGCGGGTGAGAATAAAACTCCATTGAACCACTATCTGCTTCAGTAGATCCCTCAGTGTCAAATCAATAAGTGTTGCATGGTGGCGCAGTGGTATAGACAATAGACAATAGTGTTGCTGCCTCACAGCGCTTGCAGCGCCAGAGACCCGGGTTCGATCCTGACTACGGATGCTGTCTGTACGGAGTTTGTACGTTCTCCCTGTGACCGCGTGGGTTTTTTTTTCTGAGATCTTCGATTTCCTCCCACGCTCCAAAGATGTAGGTAAATTGGCTTGGTAAATGTAAAGATTGTCCCTAGCGTGTGTAGGATAGTGGTAGTGTGCGGGGATCGCTGGTCGGCGCGGACTCAGAGGGAGATACAGGAGACTCAAGGGCATGTTTCCGCGCTGTATGTCTGAACTAAACTAAAGAACCTGGAGGAACTCTGGATTGGATAACATTGGGGGAGGCAAAGGGCCAATCAACATTTCAGGTCAAGACCTTACACCAATCTCGACATTTACTCCCGCAGATGCTTTGTCACCCCCTGCGATCCTCTAGCAGTTTGTATTTTGCTCCAGAATACAGCATCTGGAGTCTCCTGCATCTCCTTCTGTGTCACTCTCACTTCTTTGCTGAAGCAGGAAAACCATCTTCCGTTGCCTGTGGGCATTTTATTGCATTCCACGTTTGTAGCAGAGTTTTTGTTTGGAAGCCTTGATGATACATTTGTTGTACTATTCTACCATTGCATTTTCTGAGGCCTCCATTGTGGGAGTTGACTCCAAGAATCGCTAATAAATATTTGTGTAGGAAAGAACTGCAGATGCTGGTTTACATCGAAGATAGACACAAAATGCTGGAGTAACTCAGCGGGACAGGCAGCATCTCTGGAGAGAACGAATGGGTGATGTTTCAGCTCGAGACCCGAAACGTCACCCATTCCTTTTCTCCAGAGATGCTGCCTGTCCCGCTGAGTTACTCCAGCGTTTTGTGTCTATAATAAACATTGGTGATCCATGAAGATTGTACGTTCTCCCCGTGACCGCGTGGGTTTTCTCCGGGTACTCCGGTTTCCTCCCACACTCCAAAGACGTGCAGGCTCGTAAGTTAACTGGCTTCGGTAACATTGTAAATTGTCCCTGTAGTATGTAGGATAGTGCCAGTGTACGGGGTGATCAGTGGTCAGTGTGGACTCGATGGGCCGAAGGGCCTGTTTCCACTCTGTATATATCTCTCTCTCTCGTGAATGATCTGCCTAGTGAGAACGGGTGGAACCCTGCAATTCCAAGTGCTAATGTTTCCGTCTCTAGTTAAGGACAATTCTTCCCGTCGTTCGTTAGTGTGTATTACACAAACACAGTCGGTTCTTCCCGGCTATCGACTGTAACTTGGCTTAACAATGTTAACATCGCTACTGAAGGGTGGTGAATCTGTGGGATTCTTTGCCACAGACGGCTGTGGAGGCCAAGTCAATGGATATTTTTAAGGCAGAGATAGATAGATTCTTCATTAGTACAGGTGTCAGGGGTTATGGGGAGAATGCAGGAGAATGCGGTTGAGAGGGGAAGATAGATCAGCCAGGATTGAATGGTGGAGTAGACTTGATGGGTCGAATGGCCTAATTCTGCTCCAATCACTTATAAACTTATGAACACTAACTCAATGTAATTTGGAGTCATCTCAAGTAAGCTTCAGTGTGCTACTGATGTGGTGGTTCATCAAGACTTCTCATACAGATGCTGTACACCTTTTTCTGGTATTTTTATTTTTACATGTTTAAATTATAATGTTTTATTTTAATTGTCTACTGTATCTTATGATTTTATCCTTGCGAGCAAGGCATCAAGGCAAATTCCTTGTATGTATACATACTTGGCTAATAAAATGGATTCTATTCTATTCTATTCTGTTGCTCCCCCCCACTGCTGTTGTGCATCTTTCTGGATGCAAGCTAAGCTGGGCGGCACGGTGGTGCAGCAGGTAGAGCTGCTGCCTCGCAGCACCAGAGATCCGGGTTCAATCCTGACCTCGGGTACAGTTTGCATAAGGTCATAAGGAATAGGAGTAGAATTAGGCCATTCGGCTCATCAAGTCGGTACTACCACGACATTCAATCATGGCTGATCTATCTCTCCCTCCCAACCCCTAGTTACAAGTGTTTCCTCGCTCAGCCCAAAGACATGCGGATTGGTAGATTAATCGGCCCTCTGTAAAATTGCCCGAATGTGTAGGGAGTGGATGAGAAAGTGGGATAACATGGAACTAGTGCTTATAGGTGAACAATGGCGGCGTGGAGTCGCTGGGCCGAAGGACCCGTTTCTATGCTGTATCTCTAAACTAAGCAGGAAAAATGTTCCCAATGTTGGGCGAGTCCAGAACCAGGGGCCACAGTCTTAGAATAAAGGGGAGGTCATTTAAGACTGAGGTGAGAAAAAATGTTTTCACCCAGAGAGTTGTGAATTTGTGGAATTCCCTGCCACAGAGGGCAGTGGAGGTCAAGTCACTGGATGGATTTAAGAGAGAGTTAGATAGAGCTCTAGGGGCTAGTGGAGTCAAGGGATATGGGGTGAAGGCAGGCACGGGTTATTGATAGGAGACGATCAGCCATAATCACAATGAATGGCGGTGCTGGCTCGAAGGGCCGAATGGCCTCCTCCTGCACCTATTTTCTATGTTTCTATGTTTCTATGTTAAATTTAAACTTACACAACATCAGCGGCATTGCAGGACCCAGCAGAAGCCCAGCATAACACTGTGTCTGGGAGAGAGTGCAATCCATTGACTATCCCTGGTCCCAACAATAGCCTCAACTTTCCCATTGACCTACTTTACACTGCGCACCAACCCTCAGGCCCATAGAAACCACTTCATTCTGCACAAACGCACATTTATTTTTCTAGAGCTTTGAATTACAAAGCCTCCTGAATATCTCTTTCAGTAATCAGAGATTTCCCAGCTCCGAGGCCCTCTTCTACTAAACCATCACAGTGGTGGACTCATAGAAACATGGACAATACGGTGCAGGAGTAGGCCATTTGGCCCTTCGAGCCAGCACCGCCATTCAATATGATCATGGCTGATCATCAAAAATCAGTACCCCGTTCCTGCTTTTTCCTCATATCCCTTGATTCCGTTAGCCCCAAGAGCTAAATCTAACTCTCTCGTGAAGATATCCAGTGAATTGACCTCCACTGCCTTCTGTGGCAGAGAATTCCACAGATTCACAACTCTCTGGGTGAAAACGTTTTTCCTCATCTCAGTCCTAATTGGCCGACCCCTGCACCTATTGTTTATTGTCTATAAATGGCCACCATGACTCTCTCTTCACGGTGGCCTGAAATATTTTGATGATAAATTGACACTGTAAGTTGGTGAGTTATCTGGAGTCAAGAGTGTTTTATTGTCATATGTCTCAGATAGAACTGTGACATACGAGTTTATACGAGTCTATAAACTCCCCAAATCGGTGTTGATTGTTGTGCGGTGTTTGTCTTCAGACACATTTCATTGTGGATTATTAGTATTCTGCTTGGGCTTGAGACTGAATGGGCACACTTTCTCACTCACCATCAATTTCAAGCCCGTTGTTTGCCTTCAATGTGTTTGAGAGCCGAAGGGCGCGTGCTGTTTATCACGCATGCCAAGGCTTGTTAAGGAGTTGGAGTGGGTTGGGACTGCATCGTGTTCCTACTTTAACAGTTACAAGCCCGGTCGGTGTCAGCATTCACCAGGATTTATTCCTCTCGTGCTCCTGTGAGCTTCAGTATCATTGCTGCTGCAGTGACAGAGACTCATGAAGCAATCACAAGCTGCACTCTCTGCCTCCTGACCACACATAGCTTCAGTTTAGTTTAGAGATACAGAGATACAGCGTGGAAACAGGCCCTTCGGCCCACCGAGTCCGTGCCGACCAGCGATCCCCGCACTCTTACACGTGCCAACACACACACGAGGGACAATTTACACTTTCACCAAGTGTACAAACCCAAGCCAATTAATCTACAGGGTCACGGAGAGAATGTACAAACTCCGTACAGACAGCACCTGTAGTCAGGATTGAACCCGGGTCTCTGGCCCTGCAACCAATGCCAAGGACTGAAAACTGTGGCGAACCATCGTCCAAGAAGGAACAGTGACCTTCGATACCAAGAGATGCGCAGAGTTAGAAGAAAAGAGAAGAAAACTGAAAGATAGGCAGCAACAACCAAAGCCAAATCTGCCGTCTGGAATTAGCTGTCCTGAATGTCGAAGAACTTTCAAAGCCAGGATTGGAGTCATAAGCCACCTGAGAGTCCATAAAAACAACAGAACATAGACCATCATCCTCGACATCGAGGGATAGCCACGAAGATAAACGCTGACAGGCAGCAACTCTACCGCTGCGCCACCGTTTCATCCTTGTCACCAGTCAGGGAGGGGGTTGGTACCCCTGTGGTCCCCTAGTGCCTGGTGATGTAACATGCAGTGGGTGCAGACTAACATTCAGGACACCTGCAGCACCATTCGTTGAGAGCAACACGGTGGCAAAGCTGGTAGAACCGCTGCCTCACAGCACCAGAGGCCCAGGTTCGATCCCGACCTCGGGTGCTGTCTGTGAGGAGTTTGCACGTTCTCCCCGTGACCGCATGGGTTTCCTCCGGGTGCTCGGGTTTCCTCAGAGACGTGCGGGTCTGTGGGTTACTGGCCTCTGTAAATTGTAGGGAGTGGATGCAAAACTAGAACTAGTGTGAACAGGTGATCGATGGTCAGCGTGGACTCGATGGGCCGAAGGGCCTCGTTCCCTGCTGTATCTTCCCATCATTCAAATTTCAGAACATGTGCATGCACCAATGAAACGTACATGATCATATCATAATTACATTTTATTTTTGAACCAAAGTTACTCCCCTTCAACCACATTTATTTTTAAAGTTATCGACTGGATGTTATCAGGTTATTCTTATCCTTTGACTGACGTAATCATTCTGTTCAGCTGAGATTTCCTTCAATAAATGTCGTGTTCTTGTTAATTTGACAGAATATATTTGATTGAACCAGCTTTCTTTCAATCCATTACAAGCACATTTATTTTCATTGTCTCACTTGCTAGAATACATCCCAGTTGGAAAATGCAATGCAGGGGGTTGATTAGATTGTTGCAGTAGTTTTCATCTCCGTAATTAACATGACACGTTGGGCCCAATCTCTTTGATCAGTTCACTAATTGCCAAAGGATACTGAGGCTGGAGTCAATGTTCTGTGTGATAGTGGCTCTCGCGAGCCCAAGTTTTGCCATCTTTCACAAACATTTTATGATTCAAAGCAAAGTACATATGGTGGAGGCTCAGAATCTGCTGTGTTTTTAATTGAATTATTGTGCCTCATTACACAGTATCAGCGGCGTTGATTAGGAGGATATTACTCAGTGCACTGACCTCTCCCTGTGTATCAAATACTGCACAAACTGACAGCTCACACTTCTTAATGGGAGATGGACACAAAAAGCTCGGGGTAACTCAGCGGGACGGGAAGCATCTCTGGCGAGAAGGGACGGGTGACGTTTCGGGTCGAGACCCTTCTTCAGAAGGTTCCGTATTTGTTGTACAGTTTTACCATTGGTTGATCCAATGAGTAGATGCATTCAGAAATGTGCACGAGGTATTTCATGGCAAATACCTTGGAAATAGATTATTGCTACATTTAAAATCTGACAAGCATGTGCAAAGTTATGAATTGTATTGACGTTTTCTGCTTAAATCAGCAAGTAAATGCAAATAAGTATCTGACCGTAGACAAAAGTGCTGGAGAAACTCAGCGGGTGCAGAAGCATCTATGGAGCGAAGGAAATAGGCAACGTTTCGGGCCGAAACCCGGAAGTGTTTCGGCCCGAAACGTTACCTATTTCCTCTAGTGGTGATTGTTCAATTCTTTGCATGGAGCGAAGGAAACGTTGCCTATTTCCTCTAGTGGTGATTGTTCAATTCTTTGCATGGAGCGAAGGAAACGTTGCCTATTTCCTCTAGTGGTGATTGTTCAACTCTTTGCATGGAGTGAAGGAAACGTTGCCTATTTTCTTCGCTCCATAGATGCTGCTGCACCCGCTGAGTTTCTCCAGCACTTTTGTCTACCTTCGATTTTCCAGCATCTGCAGTTCCTTCTTAAACACTAAGTATCTGACCGCACTTTTGAAGAACAACAAATCCTGCCAAAGCAACCTCTCAGTCTAAAAGCCCCTCATCCTTTCCCCCTGCACATAGCAGCTCACGTGTCCACCAACTCCTCTGACTCTGTTGGGGTTTCAGTTGAGGTTGCGGTTTCTTATTGTCACGTGTACCGAGCTACAGTGAAAAGCTTTGCATGAGCTATACTGAGTTGGATGATCAGCCATGATCATATTGAATGGCGGTGCAGGCTCGAAGGGCCGAATGGCCTACTCCTGCACCTAATTTCTATGTTTCTACGTTTCTATGCAGATTAGATGATCTACCACACATAGATACACAAATCTTCAAGTACATTAGATGGGGCAAAGACTAAAGGGCCTGTCCCACTTACGTGAATTTTTTCGGCGACTTGCCGGCACCCGTCATAGTGGCCGAATATTTTCAACATGTTGAAAACCCAGTGGCGACCAGAAGATGGTACGATTCTTTGGGCGACTACTCACGACCGCACAGGCGTCACGTGTCGACATGTCGCAGGGTGACGCCTAAGGAGATAAACTGAGGCTGAGCGAGGAATTGCCATTTACTGGGGCAGACAGGAAGACTTGGCAGGAAAGACATGTACAGGAGCCAACCTGCTTCCTTCATGAAGTGTCTCGTCTATCAGAGACTGATAAATCAAAACCAATCATATCCTGCATGATTGTTGATATTACAAGCCCGTTGAGCTCCGCACTTTAACTGTGAGTGCCATAGAATTCAAACTCATATCCTGCTCTCACATATTTTTGCTCGATTCACATTTCAGAGACCTTTTTTAAGTGCAAATTGGCAAAATCTAATCAATTTTATATTATTGTTCCTGATTAGGGAGGGGGCAGTGTGGGGAACTGGTGATCTGTGATCAGGCAAACCACAACATTTATATTCATAGCAGAGACTAGCAACCAAACCTGGGGTTGCTCAATGGAAAGGTATTACAAAACCATGTAGTCATTGTGCTGTGAGGATGTTTTTATGTGTGTACACAGCAATTCTCAATTAGAAGCAGATGCTGCTACTGTCTGAGCCAAACTCCAGCCTCCAAAGTCCAGCATTACTGAGGTTGTCAGGGGTTATGGGGAGGAGGCAGGACAATGGGGTTAGGAGGGAGAGATGGATCAGCCGTGATTGAATGGCGGTGTAGACTAGATGGGCCGAATGGCCTAATTCTACTCCAATCACTTATGATTTTATGATCACGCACAAATCCTTCGTGGAGAGAGAGGTTGCATCCGTCAACATCCACTCGGGTTTAACTCACAGTTTGTTTCCTTCTCCTTTCCCCATCCTCCAACACTTATTCATATTTTATGCGTTGTATATTCTGCTTCTGCCCCAATGTATATCCTATGACCATTTATGGGAACGGCTAGCTGGCAGAATGTTACAGTAAAGTCCACAGTCGATCGTGTAGGGAAGAAGTGCTGATGCTGCCTTACACTGAAGATAGACACACACAAAAAGCTGGAGTAACTCAGCGGGACAGGCAGCATCTCTGGACAGAAGGACTGTAATGAGGTGACGTTTCAGGTCGAGACCTGCTCTCCGGCACGAGGTGCGTCGTATCTGAGAATCCCACTGAAGGAATTGGATGCAATGGAGTATCACTAATGAGTAGAAAGCATTTTCACCGAGATCCATCACAGCACGGTTTGGAAGCTCCATCCAAGACGGCGAGAAATTGCAGAGTTGTGGACGCAGCCCAGACCATCACACAAACCAACCTCCCTCCCACTGACTCCATCTACACCTCACGCTGCCTCGGCAAGGCCAGCAGCATCATCAAGGACCAGTCTCACCCCCGGCCACTCCCTCTTCTCCCCTCTCCCATCAGGCATGAGGTACAGAAGTGTGAAAACGCACACTTCCAGATTCAGGGGCAGTTTCTTCCCAGCTGTTATCTGGCGACTGAACCACCCAGGATAGGTCCTACTGTCTCTTGCCATTTGCATGCAATGACATTGTTGCCAGTGTCTGGGCTGTCAGTTTCCTGATGGCCATCTGATCTGATGATTTTTCATAATATTTAATGATGTGAAATCACATAACCTTTGTAAATGACTTCATTAAGGATGAATCTCCACTCATGGGCATTGCTGTTCAATCTTTTTATGCTTGTAATGAGCACAAATAACTCATTAGTTGCTATTTGATTTTCATGCTTCATTTCACCACTTTGTTCTCTGACCACCCAGCCTTATATTTAAAATCAGGAAGGAAAGACATCAGTTTAATGTTTTTAGTTTAGAAACACAGCATGGAAACAGGCCCTTTGGCCCCCTGAGTCCACGTCGATCATCGATCACCCATTCACAGTAGGTCCATGTTATCTTGCTTTCACATCCACTTCCTACACATTAGAGGCAATTATAAAGAGGCCAATTAAACCACACGACTTCGGAATGTGGGAGGAAACCAGAGCATCCGGAAGGAAACCCATGTGGTCACAGGGAGAACGTGCAAACTCCACACAGACAGCACCCGAGGTCAGTATTAAACCTGGGTCTCTGGCTCTGTGAGTCAGCAGCTCTACCCGCTGCGCCACTGTGTAAGTTGCAGGCGGGTCTGAGATAGAAACTTACCCACATAGTGTCTATTTTGCAGACAGAAATCTTGACTTTGTTACCTTCCACCACAGTGAAGAATGCTGTGGTGGATGTTGGTGTTAAATTCTATTGTGTCTTGTGTGTTCTTTTTTCTACTATGTCGCTACTGGCAAATTCATTTCACTGCCCCTTAGTTGGTGCATGTGACGCATCAATTTGATTTTGACTTTGATGAACCTGAAGCATGTAAATGGAACTAGTTTACTCAAATGTCTTTTAAATGTTGTCATTACCAGGAAAAAAATGGATATTGTGTATTTGAAAATTACATTGACAAATTTTGTTGGTACCAGTCTTTTAGATTTTATTTTTAGAGATTCAGCGCTGAAACAGGCTCTTAACACCATCCTACACTAGGGACGATTTTTACATTTTTACCAAGTTAATTAGCCTGGAAACCTGTATGTCTTTGGAGTGTGGGAGGAAACCGAAGCACCTGGAGAAAACCCACGCAGGTCACGTGGAGAGCGTACAAAACTCCGTACAAGCAGCACCCGTCATCAGGGTCTAACCCGGGTCTCTGGAGATGTAAGCACTGTAAGGCAGCAACTCTACCGCTGCACAACCATGCATTAAATACTATTAATAGTCTACTTGCTGCACGATTTATATGCACCTCAGCACAGACTGTTCTGTGGTCTAACATGCTGAAATGATCTGTTAATAATGCCACAGTCAAAGTTCGTTCCTGCTGAAATCTCGCACCACCATCAGTCCGCTCATCCCCAGGAAAACCAACTTTTGATAAAGTTTAAAGGTCAAACTCAACATTGTTGAAGAGGTGAGGATCATATTAGGAGTTCTGCACAGCTCTCTATTAAACACAACTCAAATAGGCTGAATGTAGAAACAAGCAACTGCAGATACTGGTTTACACTAGTGATAAACACAAATTGCTGGAGTAACTCAGCGGGTCAGGCAACATCTCTGGAGAAAAAATGGATGGCTGACGTTTCGGGACAAGACACTTCTTTAGAAGAAGGTTCCCGACCCGAAATGTCACCCATCCTTTTTCTCCAGAGATGCTGCCTGACCTGCTGAGTTACAGCCAGCAGAATCAACGAGCAGTCCCATACTGGTCACTCTCTCTAATTTAGCCAGACTAGGTCATAGAGTCATAACTGGGGGACAACCTTTTGACACCAAGGGTGGTGTGTACATGGAAAAAGCTGCCAGAGCAACCGCATTTTGTGTCTATTTCGAATAGGCTGACTCCAAGCAAGATCTAGCAGCAGATGTATGCTGGAATGCTCCTAGGGTCACAGCATGTGGAATATAAGATGCCCTTGTCATTGTGTCTGTCTATGGTGCTCAGGGGACATGCTTTGCACCTCCCTGTTCACCCTGATGTGGAAGGATAGGCCTATTCAACTTGGTATTGAAAGGCATGCTGAGGCTATACAAGGTGCTGGTCTGGTCACCTTTGGAATATTGTGAGCAGTTTTGGACACCATATGTGAGGGAGGATGAGTTGGCATTGGAGAGGGTCCAGAGGAGATTTGTGAGAATAACCCTGAGAATAATTGTGTTACACCTTTGACTCTGGGCCTGTACTTGCTGGAGTTTAGATGAGGGGGAATCTCATTGAAACCTACCGAATAATTAAAGGCCATGTGGAGAGGATGTTTCCACCAGTGGGAGAGTCTAGGACCAGAGGGCACAGCTTCAGAATAAAAGGACGTACATATGGAATGGTGATAAGGAGGACTTTCCTTGGCTGGAGGACAGTAAATCTGTGGAATTCATTGCCACAAACCACCTTGGAGGCCGTCATTGGTATTTGTAAAGGGCCTGTCCCACTTTCAAGACCTAATTCACGACCTCTGCCGAGTTTGCCCTTGACTCATACTCGCAGCATGGTCGTCACGAGGTCGTAGGTAGATCGTAGCAGGCCATGATGCTAGTTGTGGGTATTCGTGGCATCAACAAGGTCGCGGCGTTTTTTCTTGCCTGATGAAAAATGTCCACGAGTAAAAACGGTCGTGAATTAGGTCGTGAAAGTGGGACAGGCCTTAAAGCAGAGATCGATAGGTTCTTGATTAATATGGGCATCAAAGGTTTATGAGGAGAAGGCAGGCAAAAGGGGTTGAGAGGGAAAAATAGATCAGCCATGATTGAATGGCAGAGTAGACGTAATGGGCCAAATGGCCTAATTCTGCTCCTATGTCTCATGGTCTTATGGACAGTTTTGTTCAAAGCAAATTGGCTGAAGATACAAGGAAGATTCAGTTCTTGGCAGACTGGAAAACAACCAAGGTAACAATCCCATTCAGAATGGAGGCTGATTGAGAAGTGCAGAACAGTTATGTTCGAACAGTTAGCCTGACATCTGTCATTGAAAGATGCTGGAATCCATTAGGAAAGACATTTATTAAATCATAATACAATCAAGCAGAGTCAACATGATATTATGAAAAGGGAAATTGTATTTGACAATTTTATTACAGTTCTTTAAGGATGTATCAAGCTGAGTGAATAAAAGGTATGCAGCAGTTGTGTTTAATTCCAGAGACCACTCTGTGAGCTGCCGTATGAAAGATCATGGTGAAAGGCACACCCTCCGTGACACACTGGTCAACCTGAGGAGCACCTTCAGCAACAGACTGGTTCCACCAAGATGCAGCACAGAACGCCACAGGAGATCCTTCTTCCCTGTGGCTGTCAAACTGTACAACTCCCCTTCCCCCTTCTGTCGTGGGGTAGACTGACTCCCCCCTCCCCTACCTCCACACCCCTCCCCAATCTTTGCACATCCCCCAATCCTTTCCACTCGTCATTTTAATTTCACGTATTAGTTTCATGTATTTTGTGTTTTTATGACACCTGGCAGATCAGTTTCCCTCCTAGGATAAATAAAGTTCTATCGTATCGTGGCATAATGTCCCTGTCCCACTTAGGAAACCTGAACGGAAACCTCTGGAGAATTTGCGCCCCACCCAAGGTTTCCGTGCGGTTCCCGGAGGTTGCAGGTGGTTGCCGGAGGTTGCAGGTAATGGAAGCAGGTAGGGAAACTGACAAAAATCTCCGGGAACCGCACGGAAACCTTGGGTGGGGCGCAAAGTCTCCAGAGGTTTCCGTTCAGGTTTCCTAAGTGGGACAGGGGCATAAGAGCTCACAGTTGGGTGGGGCTTGCAGGGATTTCTTTGTAAACGGTGCCAAATATGGAGACTGTGCATTTTAGGGTTGTGGGGAAAAATGTGGCTGTGTTGTGCAGAGGTGACAATAAAGAGACATTGCAGCATTGGATGTACTGGCATGGATGGAGGATTGGTTGACTGAAGGAAACCAGAGGGATGAAGTACATGGGTCAGTGTCAGGTTTTCATGGAGTGATCAATGGGGTCCCTCAGGGATGGGCGCTGGGCTGTGATCAGCTTGAGTGTTGTGTTGATGAGGCGAGCTCGTACACGCAGCAATATTTGCTGATGACAGGAAGGTCGGTGGTAAGCAAACTGTAGCAAGGGCAGCCACCGTGGCGCAGCGGTAGAGTTGCTACCTTACAGCACCAGCGACCCGGGTTCCATCCCGACTACGGGTGCTGCCTGTGCAGAGTTTGTACGTTCGATTTCCTCCCGCACTCCACAGACGTACAAGTATGTAGGTTCATTGGCTTGGGTGAATGTGTAAATTGTCCCTAGTGTGTGTAGGATAGTGTGAATGAGCTGGGTGATCGCTGGTCGGCGCGGACACGGTGGGCCGAAGGGCCCGTTTCTGCACTGTGTCTCTAAACTAGACTAAAGGCTGATGGGCCTGTGTATCTAAGCTGAACTAAAACTAGTCAGGATTGGACCAGTCGCTGGATCCGTCAGACTGCAACTCTACCAACTACACCATCATTTGTGTGAAGAACTTCCCCGAGTCAGACCAGAACGAAACTTTTCCCAGCTTGTCCCTCTATCTTTGTGCCCTGCTGCTTTGATTCTCTTTGAGGGAGTGGTTCACTTTATTCTCCATTATGTTTTTAACCGAATTAGATAGTTACAGAAAGGCCTGCTGTGTGGACGGGAGTTCACTACAGGAACTGGATTAATTAAACCAATTAATAATCACTCTAAACCGTCAGAACGAGAAGTTTGAAGTCTTGCGAGTGTTGGAAGATTGATCGGCCCTGCGTTCTGACATCTCATCAGTGCCTGTGGCGTGTTGCCTGTGATTTGCCGGGTGAGTGTGTGGAATTAAATAGGAAAGGCTAAGCTCCTTCAGATCCTCAGCTCTCTAGTGGGAAGAAAACAAAATCAATGTGTTCAAACAAGAGGAGTGTGTCTCGCCCTAGGTACTGCAGTCCCTCAGGGCACTCTTTGTAGAAGAGGATTTAGCTACACTATCCTTGTAACAACACCGTAATGCAGCTGTATCACCATGTTGACAGCCAGTAAGAAAACTGAACCAGTTTGACAATGAAGCTGATTCTAACTGCGTCTCTGTGTGATTGATCCAAATGCTTTGCCTGGCATTTTGTGAAGCTCGCGGCCAGGTTCAGCTGCGTTAGAAGTACCCTCACCCAAAGCACAAGGCTGTCAGGGTAAGCCCTCTCCCCAGACGCAACACGTAACACTGAGCCAGTACTGTGCCCCGCAAGTACAGTGGCCCTCTTCTTCAACACTTAGAGCAGTGTTTTCTGTAAATTCACAATGACAAGATGAAGCAGGCACTTCTGATGTGGGGAATGTGGAGAGAATAACAAAAATAGTATTCGTGCAGTTATGGTGAAGGAGGATTCGTAAACAGACACATGGTGATCGGCACGCACTCAGTGGGCCAGAGGTCCTGTTTCCCTGCAGTGTAGCCCTGTGACTCACGGGCCGGCATGTTGGCCCAGTGGTAGAGTTGCTGCCTCACGGCGCCAGAGACCCGGGTTCCATCCTGACTACGGGCGCTGTCTGAACGGAGTTTGCACGTTCTCCCCGTGACTTGCGTGGGTTTTCTCCGGGTGCTCCGCTTTCCTCCCATACTCCCAGGATGTACAGGTTTGTAGGCTAGTTGGCTTTGGTAAAATTGTAAATTGTCCCTAGTGTGCGTAGGATAGTGTTAATGTGCGGGGATCACTGGTCGACACGGACTCGGTGGGCCGAAGGGCCTGTTTCCGCCTGTATCTCTAAACTAAACTAAACTAAAAGGATAAATGTGGCGTTAGTCGAGCCAATGTTGGACGCAGGGTTAGTTTCGTTTAGCTTAGTTTAGTTTAGAGCGTGGAAACAGGCACTTCAACCCACCGGGTCCGCGCCGACCAGCGATCCCCGCACACTAGGGACAAACTAGTGTGTATCCTATCCTACAACTAGTATCCTACACACACTAGGGACAATTTTTACATTTACCAAGCCAATTCACCTACAAACCTGTATATCTTTGGAGTTTGGGAGGAAACCGAAGATCTGGGAGAAAACCCACGCAGGTCACGGGGAGAAGGTACAAACTCCGTACAGACAGCACCCGTAGTCGGATCGAACCCGGGTCTCCGGCGTTGCAAGTGCCGCAAGGCAGCAACTCTACCGCTGCGCCACCGTGCTGCCCCTGATGTTTGGTCCTGCTGATGTGAGTGTTTTGCAGCCTACGAGACTTTGTTGACAATGGGACCATCACACACAGGATTCTCTGGAGCACTAAACTTTGTCTTCCACCAATGCTTGCCCACACCGACAGTTACTGGTTTCTGTGACAACCACGAATCCTATAGCAGCTTGGTGGCATCAACCCAAACGGCTGTTACCGGCAGCAGCCCTGGAGCGTACAACACTAGTGCTCAATGTAAATGAATTCCCAATCGCTACTGGTGGGTACCTGGGGATTGACCGGAGAGATTTTCATCTGATTATGCCGACCTTTTATGTGAAGACAGCTCCCTGAGGCACTGCTGCTGGATTGCCATTATAAATGATTCTGATCTTCAACATGCTTTTGTAGTCTCTGAAGGATGAGAAGCAGGTCCTCTGATGCTGCGTTTCAATAGCAAGTCCCTGAGCAGAATATCTAGCTGGAGTCACCACATCTCAGTGAGAGGGTTACTTGTATTTCAAGACCAAAGTTCCACCCACTCACTCAAGGTCCATCAGTGGCCCAGACCATGATCATTCCATCTCCAGTAGGTAGTACAGTCAGTGGCCATATTTCATCAAGTGTACCTGAAGCCCAGACCATCACACAAACCAACCTCCCTTCCATTGACTCCATCTACACCTCACGCTGCCTCGGCAAGGCCAGCAGCATCATCAAGGACCAGTCTCACCCCGGCCACTCCCTCTTCTCCCCTCTCCCATCGGGCAAGAGGTACAGAAGTGTGAAAACCAACGCACACCTCCAGATTCAGGGACAGTTTCTTCCCGGCTGTTATCAGGCAACTGATCCATCCCATCACCAACTAGAGAGCGGTCCTGACCTCCCATCTACCCTATTGGAGACCCTCAGACTATCTATAATCGGACTTTATCTTGAACTAAACGTTATGCCCTTAATCCTGCATCTGTACACTGTGGACAGCCCAATTGTAATCATGTATAAAAAGAGAGACACAAAATGCTGGAGTAACTCAGTTGGACAAGCAGTATCTGTGGAGAAAAGGAATGGGTGACGTTTCGGGTCGAAACCCTTGTGTAGTCTTTTCGCTGACTGGATAGCACTCAACAAAATTCTTTCCACTGTACCTCAGTACACGTGACAATAAATTAAACCAGACTAGACTAAACTAAACTAAACCTGCACACGTTGTACCAGTTGTGGGGTATGGGATAAACCAAATGCCATTGAGACAAATGTACAAGCAGGATGCGTGGGGGGGGGGGGGGGGGGGTTATACACCCATAACACTAAATCGGCCCCGTAGCAGAAGCATCCACGTGGCGGGGCTGGATACTGGACGTATCCTGCGCTACTTCTGCTACCGCCATCATCTTGCGTACAGTTTTGGTCTATTGCGTACAGTTTTGGTCTCCAAATTTGAGGAAGGACATTATTGCCATAGAGGGAGTACAGAGAAGGTTCACCAGACTGATTCCTGGGATGTCAGGACTGTCTTATGAAGAAAGACTGGATAGACTTGGTTTGTACTCTCTAGAATTTAGGAGATTGAGAGGGGATCTTATAGAAACTTACAAAATTCTTAAGGGGTTGGACAGGCTAGATGCAGGAAGATTGCTCCCGATGTTGGGGAAGTCCAGGACAAGGGGTCACAGCTTAAGGATAAGGGGGAAATCCTTTAAAACCGAGATGAGAAGAACTTTTTTCACACAGAGAGTGGTGAATCTCTGGAACTCCCTGCCACAGAGGGTAGTCGAGGCCAGTTCATTGGCTATATTTAAGAGGGAGTTAGATGTGGCCCTTGTGGCTAAGGGGATCAGAGGGTATGGAGAGAAGGCAGGTACGGGATACTGAGTTGGATGATCAGCCATGATCATATTGAATGGCGGTGCAGGCTCGAAGGGCCGAATGGCCTACTCCTGCACCTAATTTCTATGTTTCTATGTTTCTATCTAATGCGACAAGTGACGGCTCCCACTGATTGTCGCCGGAAGCTTGCGGTGACAATGACAGCGAGGCCAACATTTGTATCAAGTTGAACAAGAAAAGAAGATGACACTAAACCCGAGAAACCATCAATTTAATAAAAAAGCATGCTGGAGGAATAATTGTCTTCCCTTTCACTTTGTGAGCTTGGTAACTTAAAGCTAATTAATGATGAATAGTACACCTTGCTCATGTGTGTCAGTAGTGGGCCATTGTGGGACAACATCACACTGGGTGCTCCACCTTACGGCCTGGCTCATTCACCCGGTGCTTTCATCAATGTTTCATCTAAGTGCGTCGTGTTCAACGAGATGTTGTGAGCTGTGGTGGCTGATGAGGCAATTTCAGCTGCAGTTGCAAGCAGCAAGAACATGAGCCTGCCTTTCACCAAGGTCATGGCTGCTCTTCTCCCTCAGTACCCCCATATCCTTCTGATGCCTTTAACACCCCAAAATACATCGATCCCCATTTGAAATTAATTCAATGACTCAGGCATGAGAGGTGTCCCGGGTAGAGAATTCCAAACATTTACCACCTCTGATTCATAGAGTCATAGAGTGTGGAAACAGGCCAGCTTGCCCACACCGGCCAACATGCCCCACCTACACTAGTCCCATCTGCCACCGTTTGGCCCATATCCCTCGAAGGTTCATCTCTCCACATCATCGTCTATAACTCTCGTTTCCCTTACCCCGACTAACCAGTCTGAAGAAGGGTCTCAACCCGAAACGTCACCCATTCCTTCTCTCCAGAGATGCTGCCTGTCCTGCTGAGTTACTCCAGTGTTTTGTGTCTATCTTCATATCCTTGTACCTGTATTTTTTACATTGTGATAGCCAAATACCTCCTCTGGCAGCTTGTTCCATCCTTTGTGTAAAAATGTTGCCCCTCAGATTCCTATTAAATCTTTCCCACCTCGCCTTAAACCTACATCCTCTGGTTCTTGATTCCCCTACTCTGGATAAAAATATTCACCCAATCTCTGCCCTTCATCCTCCTGCGCTCCAGTGAATAAAGTCCCAGCCTGCTCAACCTCCCCCTACAGCTCAGGCCCTCGAGTCCTGGCAACATCCTTGTAAATCTTCTCTGCATTCTTTCCAGCTTGACAACATCTTTCCTAATGGTGTTCAAGATATTATAAGTGCTGGTGGTACAAAGGACAAATTCTAAAAGCAGCAATGGAATCGCGTGGAAACTAGTGTTACAACGAACGTTAGCAAGGTCATACTTCAACAAATCTTTTGAGTTCTTTAACAGAGATTTGACAATGATGTAGTTCTTGGATTTTCCAAAGACCTTTAGATTAGTTATCAAATAGTCTATTCCGTATCAAGGTCAGGGCTTGTGGGGTTGGGGTGGGGAAGTAATTCACCAAATGGATTGAAAGCTGGCAGCAAAACTGAGAGCCGAGCGTGGATGGTTGTAATTGCTTGCTCAGACTGCCAGCAGGTAAGGAAGGCACAGTGTTCTGCAGCAAATGGTGCGTAACCACCAGTGCTCACTATTTATACAAACTGGGAATTGGAAAGACAATTAGAAAATTTATGGAAAGTAACAAATTGAGTGGTATACTTAGTGCGAAGAAAAGATTGAGAAGATAAATAAATGCAGTCATTAGTAAGCACTCTGAAAAGGGAGTTCTAGTATCGAGAGGTGCGCGGTGGTGCATTTAGGTTGTCAATATAAAGAAGCCTCATGCTGCTTAGATAATGAGATTCTGAATGGTGGAGAGAGATCTAGAGGTGTACATTCACAAATCAAATCATCAGAGGTAGCAAAGCAAATTTATTAAGTCATAAAATGCAAGCAAAACTGAAGGGTTCTTTACCAGGAGAATGGAATTGAAAAGCATGTTAAATCCATATAGAACCTACTATACAAAAGATATGTATAACACTGAGATCAATGTGACTACAAGTGTGTTGAGGCGTTGGTAAGGTTGCAAGATTTGCAGGGATAATAAACGTGAAAGATTGAGCAAGCCTTTTGCGGTTAGAGGTGAAGTATTAACTGCACCAGGGCAAGGCAAAGGTAACAAAGATGAGTCCAAACCTACCCGAGCCGAAACGTTGCCCATCCTTTGTCTCCAGAGATGCCGCCTCACCCGCTGCGTAAACGGCAGCAGAATCAAAGACCCGTCCCACACCGGTCACTTGCTCATAGTCACAGCTGGGGGTGGCACAGAGGGTGGCGTGTACATGGAACGAGCAGCCAGAGGGATTTATAGAGGTGGGTACAATTAGGCCATTTAAAAGACGCTTAGACAGGTACATGAATAGGAAAGGTTTGGAAGGATATGGGCCAGGTGAGTTTTCAGTTTCAGCTACAACCGAGGTCCAGTGAAAAGCTTTTGTTGCGTGCTAACCAGTCAGCAGAAAGACAACACATGATTACAATTGATCCATTTACAGGGTATAGATACACGATAAGGGAATAATGTTTAGTGCAAGGTAAACCAAGTAAAGCCTGAACAAGAATAGTCCGAGGGTCACCAAAGGGGTAGATAGTAGCTCAGCACCGCTCTCTGGTTGTGGTAGGATGATTCAGTTGCCTGATAACAGCTAGGAAGAAACTGTCCCTGAATCTGGAGGTGTGCGTTTTCACACTGCTATACATTTTGCCAGATGGGAGAGGGGAGAAGAGGGAGTGGCTGGGGTGCGGCTGGTCCTTGATGATGCTGCTGGCTTTGCCGAGGCAGCGTGAGGTGTAGATGTAGCCAATGGAAGGGAGGTTGGTTTGTGTGATGGTCTGGTCTGCGTCCACAATTCGCTGCAATTTCCTGCGGTCTTGGATGGAGCTGTTCCCAAACCCTGCTGCGATGCATCATGATAAAATGCTTGGTAGACAAAAGTACTGGAGAAACTCAGCGGGTGCAACAGCATCTATTGAGCGAAGGAAATAGGCGACGTTTGCCTATTTCCTTCGCTCCATGCAAAGAGTTGACCAAACTCCACTATAGGAAATAGGCAACGTTTCGGGCCGAAACCCTTCCGGGTTTTGTCCCGAAACGTTGCCTATTTCCTTCGCTCCATAGATGCTGCTGCACCCGCTGAGTTTCTCCAGTACTTTTGTCTACCAAGCATTTTCCAGCATCTGCAGTTCCTTCTTAAACACTGATACAATTCTTTCTGGGACTAAGTGGTTTAAGCATTTTGTTCAGCATGAACGGGTTGGGCCAAGCGACCTGCTGCCGTGCTGAATGGCTCCACGACTCTCTGACTCAGACAGCACAGAAACAGGCCCTTCAGCCCACCTAGTTGGTGCTGATCTACATTTTGTTCTTGCCATGTCTCTTCAACTCCACGAGGTTTACTTATAACCCATGAAGGTAGCAGGGGGTCAAGGTGCATATCAGAAGTTGTTACTCCTTGTACAAGCCATTTATCAAAATCTGCAATTTTCTGTTTTAAACTCAGTGTGTAATTGTTTTGAGTCTACTACAAGAAAAGATCTCATTATTCACCGGCAGACAGGTACATTGGCTCAAGGCTGTGTTGTCTGCATCACCTCTGATAGCGGTGATCTCCTTTACGACCATTGTTGTGAATGACTAACAAGGTTCCTTGGGGATTTTGTGTTCAGATTTCAGATACAATTCTTGCCTGGTTCTCCCTGCAACATAAACCCAGCAGTGGGGACTGAACAAAGCGATGCACGCCAGGGTGCCTTTATTTCAGACATGCTTGCCTGCTGTTACACAACTAATTAACTTTTATGGCTCTAACAATGCAATTACGGTGATGTAGGGGCACCTGAGGATATGTTCACTCTTGGCTTTGACCATCCATCTGGTGGAGGCTGACATATCTGGAAATGTCTGGCATTCTGTGTCCTACAGGGGTGATATTCCAACCACTACAAGGACCCTCTGGAATGTGGGCATTCTTCGTTTAATTTTGTCTCAAGTTCAATGTATAAATCAAACGTATTTTCGAAAGTAGGATTAATTCAAGAACTCAGAGCCACAGGCTTGCAGCACAATATGTTTCTGAACTGTGTGTGGGTGGTTCTTACACAAGGGTCTCGACCCGAAACGTCACCAATTCCTTCTCTCTGGAGACGCTGCCTGTCCCGCTGAGTTACTCCAGCATTTTGTATCTATCTTTGGTTTAAACCAGAATCTGCAGTTCCTTCTTATACAGATGGTTGTTAGCGGTTCTAGGGGATATTAAGATTAGAAGGAGCCCACGTCAGGCAAGTTACCATTTGCCCCCAGGATGATCATCACCAACATGGCAGACGCAGACGTCTGGTCTGAAACCTTGCAGCTATGCGGCACCAGGAACTGCGGCAGCACCCTGGATAAAGGGAGGATTAGAGCAGGTTGTGTAGCCACGGACAGTGAGAGTGTGTGTGACCTTGTGCTCAATGGAGACCGCTCTTTAACTCCTCCATCAGTAACTCTTTGTGCCTCTGCTGCTTTGAATCTCGTTTTTCATACCTGGATCTGTGTGTGTTTTTGTGCTTACAAATGTGTGTGTATTTACCCGGGTGTGTGTTTATGTGTGACGTGTGTGTGTTTGTGCATGTGTGTGTGAGTGTGTTTGTTTACAAGTGTGTTTTTGTGCGAGTGTGTTTGTGAAGTGTGTGTGTGAGGTGAGTGTGTAGTGAGTGTGTGTGTGAGTTTTTTGAGGTGAGTGTGCAAGGTGAGTGTGTATGGGTGTGTGAGTGAGTGTGTGAGGTGAGTGTGTGGTGAGTGTGAGTGTGTGTGCGGTGAGTGTGTGCAGTGAGTTTTTGAGGTGAGTGTGCAAGGTGAGTGTGTGTGGGTGTGTGAGGTGAGTGTGCGAGGTCAGTGTGTGTGGTGAGTGTGCGAGAGGTGAGTGGGTGTGAGGTGAGTGTGTGAGAGGTGAGTGTGAGGTGAGTGTGTGAGAGGTGAGTGTGAGGTGAGTGTGCGAGGTGCGTGTGTGTGAGATGAGTGTGTGTGAGATGAGTGTGTGTGAGCGTGCCTATCCAGACCAACTTTGCTGCCACCCCGACCAACATTGGATTCTCTAATTTTAGGTAACTAACCAACACCCCCCCCCCCCCCCCCCCACAATTGTTAATTCTCCCTCTTCTCTCCCCGATGCCCCACTTGGATGCGCACACATTTGTACCAGCATCCCACTTCCCTTCCCCTTCCATCCCGACCCCTCTCTAGGACGGCAGGAGAGAATTCCAACACAAACCGAAGCTCATTCCCATCATGTGTTTCTAGAAACAAGGACCTGCAGATGCTGGCTAATAGTGAGAGAGAGGAGGACATCAAGTCGAAGAGAGGAGGAGAACTTCTTCAAAGAAAAATAAGTCTTCGTCAATAAAGAGACTGCGTTGTATCGCCAATCAAGTGGATGCCGGGCGCTACGCCCTTGCGCCAATCTTCAGTTTTGCACTCATTATGACCGCGTGGGTTTTCTCCGGGTGCTCCGGTTTTCTCCCACACTCCGAAGATGTACTGGTTTGTAGGTTTATTGGCTTAATTAAAAATGGTAACTTGTCCCCAGTGTGTAGGATGGTGCTAGTGTACGGGGGTGATCGCTGGTCGGCAGGGACTCGGCGGGCCGAAGGGCCTGTTTCCACAATGTATCTCTAAAGTCTAAAGTAAAGTGAGAGAATGTGGAAGAGCCGTATCGAAGGCAGCTGAAGTCCATATAGACGACGGCCACAGCTTTGCCCTCATCATCCTGTTTTGGTTATTTCTTCAAAAAACTCAGTCAAATTCGTAAGATACGATCTCCCACGTGCAAAACCATGCTGACTATCCATACGTTAGGCACAAAATGCTGGAGTAACTCAGCGGGACAGTCAGCATCTCTGGAGAAAAGCAATAGGTGACTTTTCTGGTCGAGACCCTTCTTCAGACTGAGAGTCAGGGGAAATTAGAGATATAGACGGTGATGTAGAGATATAGAAGAAATGAATGAAAGATATACAGAAACATAGCGAAACAGCACATTGGTAGGGAAACATGGTAGATATCTGATAGGTGGTAGATAGCCTTGTCGATATCTGACTGTAGTTTTGCTTCCTGCCGTATTCTCTGAGTGAAGATTGGCAGCTTCAGTTTACAAAATTAAATGGAACATTAAAACAGTGCAACTCTGCTGTTAATCAACAGTGCTGAAATAATTTGCACTAATTAGCTTTTAAAAAATCAAGCTTGAAAATCTCATCGACAATTATTTGGTGACACCAAACGTCAGGAGCCCCATGGAATGAGGAAACGGAGCTGAAAGTATTCAGCCTGATGTAGGAACGTAGCTTGGACAATAAAAGTTGAAATTCATATGTTCATAGGTCATAGGAGCACAGTGGCGCAGTGGTAGAGTTGCTGCCTTACAGTGTTTCCACGCTGTATCTCTAAACTAAATTAAACTAATGAGCAGAAGTAGGCCATTGAATCTTGGCCCATTGAGTCTACTCCACCATTCAATTATCTTCCCCTCTCAACCCCATTCTCCTGCCTTCTCCCCATAACCCCAGATACTCGTACTAATCAAGAATCTATCTATCTCCGCCTTAAAAATATCCATTGACTTGGCCTCCACAGCCGTCTGTGGCGACGAATTGATGAGAAGATTAAACACAGACCTGATGGTCCTCGAGATCTGATTCTTTTCTGGAAAGTATTTATCTTGACGCACTCAGGAGAGGAGCAGTAAAAAGTTGACAACGGCCACAAGGAGAATAAAATATTTGTAGAAAGATAAAATCGAGGCGATTTCACAATCTTCGGTAGGTGAATTGAGGTTGGTCATGGTGCAGACCACGGTTTCTCACGGCAGGCCACTGTCATAAGGTCATAAGGAATAGGAGTTGAACTAGGCCATTCTGCCCATCAAGTCTACTCCGCCATTCAATCATGGCTGATCTATCTCTCCCTCCTAACCCCATTCGCCTGCCTTCTCCCCATAACCCCTGACACCCGTACTAAACAAGAATCTATCTATCTCTGCCTTAAATATATCTACCAACGGCCTGCACAGCCGTCTGTGGCAAATAATTCCACAGATTCACCACTGTCGTGTTTGGATATTCAGACGGAATCTTTCATAATTGTTTTATAACCATTCAAAGCTATCCACTGACCAGATTTATTTTTGCAAATGAAAATTTGCAACATTTGAACTGGGCAGCAAAATAGCATCTCCGATGGTGAGGAGAGCAGAGCGTTAATGGCAGAGGCAGCCTTCGTGTTTGCAATAGGACTTTTTCAGCTGCCGTCTTTATCCAGTTTGAATGCACAGAGGCTTTGGCTCCTGTCCCAAGGGCTGGGCTATAATTATAAACTATTTGGGTCAGTCACCAGCTACCAGATTACCAGTGTGGCACGGAGGAGAGCCTGCCCGCGTCACCGGGAAACAAGACAGCAATGTCAAAATGGATTGCTTTTCTTTCTAATTGAAACTTTTCTTCTGGTAACAATTTTGATGTTAATGCAGTCAGAATCCTTCAGTAAATAAATTGCACGTTGTGTGCCTGACTTCCCACCACCAGCATTTCTTGATTATTCTGGAGAAAATAAAATGCATTCAGCCTTTTACTATTTGCATTCTAATTATCAAAGCCTGCACACATTCTTGTTGTATACCCTGCAGACTTTGACTCCAAGATGCCAGCCCTTCCACTCTTAGAAGAAGCAATCTAATTAGTTCACATGCAGGGCACATTTGTGCAAGCTCTTTATCTAACTCACTTTGGACACTCCACTTTGTTCTGCTCTCTCTTCCGTTCTTCCCTGAAGGCACTGAACAGAGATCCCCAGCCACTCCCCTCTCCCTGCTATTGCTCTCCGACTGCAGGGAGCAATAGTCAGATCTGAGGCTATATTAAAGAAAACTACCTCCTGCCGCTTGTCTTCCAGATAACCAGCTGGATCCTCAAGCCTCTAATTGTTAAACGCTCTTCAGCAGAGAATGAGCTCGGTGGAGTGCACGCTCTGTATGTATGAGGACCTTCATTCTTCAATCAAACTGATGAATATTTCAATACAATAGTTGAAAGGTCCTCTTGGATACACAGACACAATCAGCAGCAAGGACTATGTTTACAGAGTATTTTTACATTTACACGTCCTAGACACACAATGCTGGAGTAACTCAGCGGGACAGGCAGCATCTCTGGAGAGAAGGAATGGGTGACGTTTCGGGTCGAGACCCTTCTTTAGACTGAGAGTCAGGGGAGAGGGAAACTAGAGATATGAATGAAGGGTCTTGACCTGAAATGTCACCCATTCCTTCTCTCCAGAGATGCGGCCTGTCCCACTGAGTTACTCCAGCATTTTGTGCCTATCTTCGGTGTAAACCAGCACCTGCAGTTCCTTCCTACACATTTGCATATTTGTTATACAAATGTAATTGTTCCATTTCAGGACATATGACAATAAAGCACTATTGACTCTTGAAGATGTTGATTAACTCAATAGACAATGGACAATAGGTGCAGGAGTAGGCCATTCAGCCCTTCGAGCCAGTACTGTGATCATGGCTGATCATCCCCAATCAGTACCCCGTTCCTGCCTTCTCCCCATATCCCCTGACTCCGCTATCTTTAAGAGCTCTATCTAGCTCTCTCTTGAAAGCATCTAGTAAATCGGCCTCCACTTCCTTCTGAGGCAGAGAATTTCACAGATTCACAACTCTCTGGGTGAAAATTTTTTTTCCTCATCTCCGTTCTAAATGGCTTACCCCTTATTCTTAAACTGTGGCCCCTGGTTCTGAATTCCCCCAACATCTGGAACATGTTTCCTGCCTCTAGCGTGTCCAATCCCTTAATAATCTTGTATGTTTCAATAAGGTGTCCTCTCATCCTTCTAAATTCCAGAGTGTACAAGCCCAGCCTTGTATACAATGTTTGCTGAACAATCTTTGCATTTCCAAAGAGATGTGTCCCTTCATTCCAGAATACGTTTGGTGGTCCACAAATGAAGAAATGTAGGCGACCATCGTGTCTTCACAACTTTTATCAATAACACATGAAAGATCATCCTCCTTCCTAGTTTGTGTGAACATTTTGAACACTGGATTGATGGACATTAAGGTGAGATGTTCTAGTGTGGACAGCCCCTGATCTGTGTCATCAGGACCCCTCGCCAAAGATTAGTCTGTAGGGCAGCCCCACACTGTACAGATATCACAGCAAAGAAACTTTAGACTTTAGGGATACATTGTGGAAACTGGCCCTTCGTCCCATTGAGTCTGCGATCACCCCGTTCACTAGCATTATCCAACACACTAGGGACTATTTACAAATTTATTACCAAAGTCGTTCAACCTACAAACGTGTACGTCTTTGGAGTGTGGGAGGAAACTGGAGCACCTGGAGAAAACCCACGCGGTCTCCTCAAGAACATACATGATAGTTACAGATAGCACCCGTAGTCAGGATAGAACTGAGGTCTCGGGCGCGGTGAGGTAGCAACTCAGCCACTGCTCCACCTGTAGAGTACAGTTTCTACAGGTGGAATCATTTCGTGTAGAGAGGGAATTTTACATTGAGGTGTTGCAATTTACAGGGACTACGATTACACTTCCTGCCTTGTTAATTGAACGTTGGAGGATGTTCGTGGAGATCTGGAAGGGCTTTGATCTGCAGAAGCCAAAGGGCTGAATGGAAACGGTCAATTGCCAGAGAGATTTATATGCTGTTTGCATTTTGTACTGTAAACTAATTATGATCCACAATGCTGGTTGCTGAAGCATTTAAAACGCTAGTGTAACCCATAATTAAGAGGTGGGACTGTGAGCATTGCCCACTGACTCGCTCCCATGGCAATTTCTAGTGTGCGGAGCAGAATATGGAAAGACACAAAGTGCTGCAGTAACTCAGCGGGTCAGGCAGCATCTCTGGAGAGAAGGAATAGGTGACCAAAGTTAACAAAGTACTTGATCACATCTCATCCATTTCTTATGACGGGACTGTCATATGCTGGGAGAATGGAGCAGCTGGGCTTGTACACTCTGGAGTTTAGAAGGATGAGAGGGTATCTCATTGAAACATATAAGATTGTTAAGGGCTTGGACACGCTAGAGGCAGGAAACATGTTCCCGATGTTGGGGGAGTCCAGAACTAGGGGCTAAAGTTTAAGAATAAGGAGTAAGTCATTTAGAACGGAGACGAGGAAACACTTTTTCTCACAGTGAGTGGTGAGTCTGTGGAATTCTCTGCCTCAGAGGGCAGTGGAGGCAAGTTCACTGGATGCTTTCAAGAGAGAGCTGGATAGGGCTCTTAAAAATAGCGGAGTCAGAGGATATGGGGAGAAGGCAGGAACGGGGTACTGATTGGGGGATCAGCCATGATCACTGGAGAGAAGGATGGGTGACGTTTCGGGTCTGAAGAAGGGTCTTGACCCGAAACGTCACCCATTCCTTCTCTCCAGAGATGCTGCTGCCTGTCCCGCTGAGTTACTCCAGCATTTAGAGCCTATATGCTGGGGATTCCAGCAGTTTTATGATGTTGGCACCGACACAATATGTTGCTTGTCAGGGTCCTGGGCAAGAGGTGGTAGTCTAGGCTGCTGAGTTGGAAAGGACAAAGAGGAGAAGGCGAGCCATGATACACATCACAGAACGTACCACACACAAGCCACCAGGAGGTTTCTACTCTACAGTCACATTGCTGCTGATACAAGCCAGCATTGCAGGTTCATTTAGACACTCCATCAGTAATTGCCACTGCCTGACCAGGAGCCAAGATAATTACAGCGGCTACTGACTCATGATCGTTGCCTCTACCCATCAATTGCACCAATCTGTTGACCATATGCACGTGCACTCAGGAAGGAAGGTCACCAGAGGTTTTCGTCAAGGGTTTTTTGTAAATATTATAATACTTATATCATTGCCATCGACACACTTCAAGTGCTATACTAGTGCTATACTGCACACAATGAATTACTTTGGCAACTGTTGTTGGCGTTAGATTTCACAAACACAATGGCAATAATGGGAAACACAGTAGGATTACTGACAGGGCTGATTGCAATCGACTCGGCAGATCTGGACATGTGAGCACCTATCCATAATACATTCCTCATCTCAATTGAAGGAGCTTCCAGGCCATGAATACCAAGTAGCAAAAATACCAAAATGCTTTTGAATTTTTGAACTCAATTACCCCTGCTCCGGGAATGACTTCTTCTTCCCGACTCAATCACCCATGACCCAAGGAATAATGAGCTGTAAGATTTGTTACTCACTGCCAGGTGACCGTCAGAAAGTCGCCAACCCTTGTCCTTCACTCTCGCAGAATCTTAGAGCATGGAATATGTAGGTCGTGGGTTTGCTCAGCGTGTCATTGAACATGTTTGATGTGTGAAATAAGTTCATAAGTTGGGCCCATCAAGTCTACGCTGCCATTCTCTCCCTCCTAACCCCATTCTCCTGCCTTCTCCCCCGTAACCTCTGACACCCGTAATCCCAGAAACCCGAGAAGATGGTGATATTTTATAACATAAATTATGTCGTAAACTACGAAATCCTCTGGAGCATAAACTCTTCAGATCTATGAGTAAGGACTGTATCATGTGGTTCTCCACAAACGGAACAGCTCTGGAGAGGAAATAGAAATTTTGACCCGTCAAATTCCTGCCGATATCAGCCCATCCTAACAGCGATTATGATGGTGGCACCACTGTGGTACACAGCATCGTGGACAAGCAAGTCTCGTGCCACTAGAATAGGATTGTAGGCAATCACATTTATAACCAGAATGGCCAGCTTCAACATTATATCACACGGGGATTTGTGTATTGGCTTGGCAAAACCATATGGTTGTGTAGGAAGAAACTGCAGATGCTGGTTGAAACTGAAGAAGGACACAAAATGCTGGAGTAACTCAGCAGGACAGGCAGCATCTCTGGATAGAAGGAATGGGTGACGTTTTGGGTCAAGACCTTTCTTCAGACTGAAGAACCCATTCCTTCTCTCCAGAGATGCTGCCTGTCCCACTGATTAAAACCATAGGTTTGTTTGTGTTGTTCCTGTTTATGTACTTACTTCATTGTTTAGATGACACCTTCCTATAACTTACTACAAAAGCATAATTTCTTCGGCTGGTAAGACCTAACCAGATCGAATGAGGGAAAACACCTGAAATAGCCTCAATTCATCCAATCTCTAGAATGTAGCCACTAGCCGTTTTGAATTGACATCATCTTTCTTGTTGGACTTTCCTGTCACCTCAAGTTCCATTGTACCTCACACAGATTAAATCTTAATTTCCTTCCTTAATCCTGACACGCTCACACTAAACACATTCTCTGCCTCAGAAGAAACAAAAGGATAAAATATGTGTTCTTAAGCATGGAATGTGATGTTTGAGTGTGTGTGTGTGTGTGTGTGCGTGTGCATGTTTAGTTTAATGTAGAGATACAGCTTGGGAGCAGGCCCTTATGGCCTACTGGGTCCATGCCAACCATCGATCACCCTTACACTAGTTCTCTCCTACACACGGGAGACAATTTACAGAAGCCGATGAATCTACAAAGCTGCATTCCTTGGAATGGACGAGGACACCAGAACCCACGTGGTCACAAGGAGTGTGTAAGAAAGAACTGCAGATGCTGGATTAAATCAAAGGTAGACACAAAATGCTGGAGTAACTCAGCGGGAGAGGCAGCATCTCTGGAGAGTAGGAATGGGTGACGTTTCGGGTCGAGACCCTTCTTCAGACTAGTTGCAAGGAGAACGTGCAAACTCTGCACAGACAGCAACCATAGTCAGTATCAAACCTGGATTTCTAGCTCTGTAAAGGGCCTGTCCAACTTGGGCGTCATTTGCGCATAATTTACGCGACATCATTTACGCGTCACGACTCACGACGCGCATGGTGCGTGGTGACGTAGGCAGTGACGCGCGGTTACGCGCGGCGCCCCAGGATTTTGGGATGTACAAAATCTTTGCGCACCATCTGCATGACGAGCAAATGATGCCCAAGTGAGGCAGGCCCTTAAGGCAGCAACTCTACCATTGCGTCACTTTGCCACCCCAAATGTGTGCGTGTGCGTGTTTATATCATGACCATGTAATGCACCTACTTGCCAAACGTGTAACAATTACACAGACATTAATTGCCAACTGAAAGCCTCAACATGTAAGTGGAGCGGTTCCTTGTGAATAAACCTGCCTTCCTGGATATATCATTGCTGTGGCTCCAGACATTCTGACATTAAATGTTTCTTTGTTAAATTTGACCAGCGACTGGAATCCCGCGTTGGGAATTCGAAGTGAGAGCTTCCTGTGGGAATGAAAGCCACATTGCATCTGCAGTAATGATCCTTCAACACTTTGCAACGAGCTAACGACTCACTGAAGTGCAGTAAATGTTGTGCTGCTTGTTAGAGCAGCTGAGGAGCTGGTGTCATGTTGGTGTGAAACAGCTCGATGACAGCGGATAAATCCTGAATTATCCAGAAGGGTAAATGCATCGTTAAGATGCAGTGGATTTGTCTTCAGAAAGAACGAGGGGTCACTATTCCCAGCAACAGCATAATAAGGTGCACAAGATCATGAGGGGAGCAGGTGGGGTAGATGCAGAGTCTTTTACCCAGAGTAGGGGAATAAAGAACCACAGGACATAGCTTTTACGGTGAGAGGGGAAAGGGCCTGTCCCACTTATGCGACCTTTTCAGCGACTTGCTGGCACCCGTCATAGTCGCAGCAGGTTGCCGAAGATTTTCAACATGTTGAAAATCCAGCGGCGACCAGAAAAAGGTACGACTGAGGGCGACTACTTACGACCATAAGGGTCACCCCTGAAAATCCAGCGGCGACCAGAAAAAGGTACGACTGAGGGCGACTACTTACGACCATACAAAAGCTTTAATAGGAACCCAAGGGGCAACCTTTTCACACAGAGGATGGCGGGTCTATGGAATGATCTGCCAGAGGAGGAAGTTGAGGTAGGTACAATAACAACATTTCAAAGACATTTGGACAGGTACATAGATAGGGAATGTTTAGAGGTAGATGGGCCAAACGCAGGCAGATGGGACATGTGGTCAGCATGGGCAAGTTGGGCCGAAGCCTGAAGGGCCTGTCCCACTTTCACGACCTAATTCACAACCTTTTTTGACTCGTGGACATTTTTCATCAGGCTAGAAAAAACGCCCCGACCTACTTGATGCCACGAATATCTACGACTAGCATCACGGCCTACCTACGACCTACCTACATCCTCCTACGACCTCGTGACGACCATGCTGCGAGTATGAGTCAAGGGCAAGCTCCTATAACGTATGAACTTATGAGGTGTACTTGAGGAGCAGTCACCGAGTATATAGAGGGCCAGGAATCTCTCACATTCTTCACATAGACGATGGACTTGCCCAGGTCATTGGGGGAGGATGGTGGATGAGATGGTGTCTCCAACATATGGATTGAACAGGGAGATTCACTGGGTTGGTCAATGCTGAGTTGAATGACACCAGAATGTCTTGCAGGAGAGATGCTATAGTTGACCTCAGTACCAGGAGACTGTGATGGGTGTGAGGGGAGGCAGTCTTCCTGTTGTTTGGCATTGTTGTTCGCTGGAAGATATTCGGTTAAAGCAGAATAACATTCAGTTCAGTTGTAACTGAAATCATCTTAATGAAGGATTGCATCCACTTGGTGTAAATATCAGCTCTTCCACAGTTTAACCTGCGTGCTACTCCTTTGTTCAACAACTTAGCTAATTATCATCTTAAGCAATGTTCTGCCAATTACCATTATTTGTTTAGCCATGTTATTATTGCATAAATTAACCACGGCCATTAGCGTGGAGGCAATCATAAATATATTGCGGGAACGATATCCCAGAGTTGCCAATTACTAGTTTACAGGTGTGTAACAAGCTGAGCCAGTGTTGAGACATTTGTACATGAGGCTTGTCAATACCAGCTGCAAAGGTGCATGTGTTACCAGCTAGAGGCACCGAGCCATCACAGAATGACAGCAGCCTCCATAGCCGCACTAATCATTGAGTTGGCCAGCCCAACTAAACAGAAATCAGACAAAAGACGACGTCTTTTACAGTGTGTAGGAAGGAACTGCAGATGCTGGTTTAAACCGAAGATAGACACAAAAAGCTGGAGTAACTCCGCGGGACAGGCAGCATCTCTGGAGAGAAGGGATGGGTGACCTTTTTCGGGTCGAGACCCTTCTTCCGACTCCAGTGCCAGAGACCCGGGTTCGATCGTGACTACGCGCGCTGTCTGTACGGAGTTTGTATGATCTCATTGTGATAGCGTGGGTTTTCACCGGGTGCTCCGGTTTCCTCCCACACTCCAAAGACGTGGATAATTGCCTTCAGCAACATTGTAAATTGTTCCAAGTGGGTGTAGGATAGTGCGAGTGTACTGTGTGATCGTGGGTCAGCACGGACTTGGTGGGCTGAAGGGCCTGTGTCTGCGCTGTATCTCTAAGGTCTATAGTAAAGTAAAGTACTATACATGCAAGCATCAGGAAGTTCCTGACTGCTATTCAATGGAGCACCGTCATCTGATGGGCAGGAGATAATGACATCAAGATAGTGAGACCAAGCGACCATTTTGCCAAGCACTTGCGCTCAGACAACCAAGGTGCTGGATCTCCCAGGCGCTAACCATTTTAACTCGCCTTCTCCCTCCGACCTCACTGTCCTCAGCCCCTTCCATAGCCAGTGTGGTCACACGCAGACTGGAGGAATGGTGCCTCATGTTCTGCTTGGACAGTTTACAACCCTATGATATAATCATTGCATTCTCTACTTTTGGGTAACACCGCCCTTCCCTGTGAGACGCACCCACCCTAGTGCACACCTATTTCTCCAAGCCTTTCCTCTCCCCGTCCCATGCCTCCTTCCCCCCTCGTGTTACTGCCTCACAGTGTCAGAGACCCAGGTTCCATCCTGACTACGGATGCTGTTTGTCCAGAGTTTAAACATTCTTTCCGTGACCTGCGTGGGTTTTCACCCGGGTGCTCCGGCTTCCCCTCCTACTCCCAACACGTGCAGCTTTGTTGGTTAATTGGCTTGGAAAAATTGTAAAGTGTCCAGAGTGTGTGTCGAATAGTGTTAGTGTGCGGGGATCGCCGGATGACACCGACTCGATGGGCCGAAGGGCCTGTTTCCGCACTATATCTCTGAGCTAAACAATATGTTTCCTATTGTAAGGCAGTTTCAAAACCAGGGAGCATAAATCCTATCCAATCACGATAGAATTCACCGTGGAATTCACTTTGCCAACATATGGTCGATTGTGAACTGCGAGCAGAAGCGGTTGAAGCAAGCTGCAAGAAGGGAGGCATTCAATAGAACGTTAGTCTGATGGACGGGTAGGAGGTTGCTCAAGTAGATCATAAACATTGGAATGGGCATGTTATGTCAAATGGGCTATTACTGTGCTATTAAATTGACGTTAAAATTACTCCTTTTACTCAAGGTAAGTCACTTTGCAGGAACATAATCAGAAAATAATGGATTTCAAGTCAATGGAGATTTTAAGAGTGAGATGAAACTGGTTAGTGATGGGTATTAAGGAGACTCCAGTGGTAAGCTGGAGAGGTGGGGTGGTGCTGGTAGGATATTCCAATCTAAGTGGCTGCAGTCCAAATGCGTCGGAAGGAGCTGCGGATGCTGATTTACACCGAACATAGACACAAAAGGCTGGAGTAACTCAGCGGGTCAGGCAGCATCTTCGGAGAAAAGGAATAGGACGTTTTGGGTCAGAGCCCTTCTCAATTCAAAACATCACCCATCCTTTTTCTCCAGAGATACTGCCTGACCCACTGAGTTACTCCAGCTTTTTAGAAACATAGAAACATAGAAAATAGGTGCAGGAGTAGGCCATTCATCCCTTTGAGCTAGCACCGCCATTCAATATGATCATGGCTGATCATCCAAAATCAGTACCCCATTCCTGCTTTCTCCCCATATCCCTTGATTCCATTAGCCCTTAGAGCTAAATCTAACTCTCTCTTGAAAACATCCAGCGAATTGGCCTCCACTGCCTTCTGTGGCAGAGAATTTCACAGATTCTTAACTCTCTGGATGAAAAAGTTTCTCCTCATCTCAGTCCTAAATGTCTATCTTTGGCAGTAGGCCAAATATGGATATCCTTATTTGGGGGTAAAGAGGTACAGCCTGACCCGCTGAGTTACTCCAGCACTCTGTGTCTTTGTTTGATGTATAAACCGGTTGGATAGATACAGAGCCTTTGAGAGGTTCCCTGGTTGGAGTTGGGGAGCCAAAGAAGAATCTTTAGGCAGCAATCTGAATTTTGAATTGGAAAAATTAACTTTGGGCCAAACTACCATAAATAATTTCAGCAATTGAGCAAGAGAAAGTTATTGACTTGAGGAAGAGTGGTGGAGGACATGTCCCAATCAGAACCAATGGTGGCAAAGTGGAAATGAGTGAGAGCTTCAAGCTCCTTGGCATAGATATTACCCGCAATCTGTCATGGACCAATAGCTGAAGCAAAGGCGGAACATCAACGCCCCCAGGAGACTGGGGACATTTAACCATCTTTGAACTGTCTTTAATCAAACTTTATCTTGCACTAAATATTGTTCCCTTCATCCTTTATCTGATGGCTTGATTTTAGGCTTTTCTTTGACTAGAAAGAACGCAAACACAAGCTTTTCACTGTACCTCGGTGTACATGACTGTAATAAACTAAACTAAAGTGATTCTTACTAACTTCTACAGATGCTTCATAGAAAGCATCGGGGTTGCATCACAGTTTGGTTTACGAACAGCTCTGCCGAAGACAGCAAGAAATTGCAGAGTTGTGGAAGTAGCCCAGTCCATCCGACAGACCAGACTCTCCAGCATTGACTCCATCTGCCTCAGGATAGCAGCCAATATGAATACAGATCCTGGTCATTCCTTCTTCTCCCTGTTCCCATCAGTCAGAGGGTTCAGAAGCTTGAAAGCGCTCCACCAGACTCAGGAGCAGCTTCTTCTCCTTTGTTAACAGGCTTCTGAATAGTCCTTCCATAAGCTAGAGTACACGTCCGATTCTCCGACCAACCACATTGTGGACATTGGACACTTTCAACAAGGTTTCATCTGGAGAGAAGACACATAGTGCTGGGGTAACTCAGCCGGCCAGACAGCATCTTCCTTCGCTCCATAGATGCTGCCTCACCCGCTGAGTTTCTCCAGCACTTTTGTCTACCTCTGGAGAACCTGGATTTGCGTTGGCCCCCTTCTTCAGACTCGATCCGAAACGTCACCTGCCCATGTTCTCTTGAGCCGCAGCCTGACCCGTCGAGTTCCTCCAGCACTTTGCGTCTCTTTTGTGAGCCAGCATCTGCAGTTCCTTGCGCCAACATTTATTTGGAGGGAGTGGGGACTTGTTGATGGATTGATGGTGGACATTCAGTCCGACAAGGTAGAGGTGATCGCAGGACCGCCTCGTACAGTCTCTGGCACGTCTGCCTCAGTGTTGATGCCGGGAATATTGATTTACAACAAGAGGCAGAGAGGGGAACGTACATCGATATTTAATTGGATGCATAGACTAATTTATTTAGACAAATGCTCCTTTACATTTGCAATAATTGAACAGTTCAAAGCAACTCCATATTAAGCAGCAAAATATTACATTTAAATTATTTGGACAGTGGAGATTAATGAGGCATTAAACTGACTGACTCTGTTAGTTGAACAATTAATATTTTTATATTTGTTTATGTGACAGCTTAGGCCATTAATCTGCGGCATTATTTTTGTTCCGTTTGTTCTTGTTGTCTACAAAGCTACAATCTTGCACCCGGGGTTGTTGGAAAGTTCTGCTCATTTTTTCATTTGCAATCTTGGGCCAAACGCAGGCAGGTGGGACTAGTGTAGCTGGGACATGTTGGCCGGTGTGGGCAAGTTGGGCCGAGGGGCCTGTTTCCACACTGTATCACTCTATGGCTCTAACTGCAGATGCTGGTTTACACCGAAGACAGACACAAAATGCTGGAGTAACTCAGCGGGACAGGCAGCATCTCTGGAGAGAAGGAATGGGTGACATTTTGGGTTGAGACCCTTCTTCTGTTCCTTCCTACACTTGAACCTTGAGTTATTGGCAGTCCTTTCCATCATGGAGGATTCAAAGCTAAATGAAATCATCTTCTCTTGCATAACTTTGTCCATCTGACCTTAAAGCCATGCCCTCTAAAATGACATGTCCAAGATGTCCATAAGTGATAGGAGAAGAATTAGGCCATTCGGCCCATCAAGTCCACTCCGCCATTCAATCATGGCTAATCTATCTCTCCCTCCTAACCCCATTCTCCTGCCTTCTCCCCATATCCCCTGACACCCGTACTAAATAAAGAATTTATCTATCTCTGCCTTAAAAATATCCGTTGACTTGGGGTCCACAGACGTCTGTGGCAATGAATTTCACTTGGGGGATTTTATCTTATCTTTAATTTAGTTAGAAGCATGGAGTAGAAACTGTTTAAACAATTGCACGCTCACTTCCAGCAGGTCCTTCCCTTGGTGTGGAGGTGGAGAGTGATACAGCGTGGAAACAGGCCCTTCGGCCCAACTTGCCCACACCGCCCAACGTCTCCCAGCTACACTAGTCATAGAGTCATAGAGTGATACAGTGTGGAAACAGGCCCTTCGGCCCAACTTGCCCACACCGCCCAACATCTCCCAGCTACACTAGTCCCACTTGCCAGCATTTGGTCCATATCCCTCCAAACCTGTCCTATACATGTACCTGTCTAACTGCTTCTTTAATGTTGGGATAGTCCCAGCCCCAACTACATCCTCTGGCAGCATGTTCTATACACCCACCACCCTGTGCGTGAAAAAGTTACCTCTCAGATTCCTATTAAATCTTTTCCCCTTCACCTTGACCCTATGTCCTCTGGTCCTCGATTCCCCCACTCTGGGCAAGAGATTCCGTGCGTCTACCCGATCTGTGCCTCTATCCTCTCTTGATCTTATACACCTCTATAAGATCACCCCTCATCCTCCTGCGCTCCAAGGAATAGAGTCCCAGCCTGCTCAACCTCTGTCTATAACTCAGATCCTCTAGTCTGGCAACATCCCTGTTACTAGTGTTGGCCTATGGGCAGCAGCCAATACCTACATCATTCATTGTCTCCCAATGACTTGTGCATTAGTTACTTGTGCGTTTTCCTACATTGTGAACATTGCCCAGTCTTAATCTCAATGGTCAATCCATAACTGTACACCTCCACAAAAGGCCATAGGTTTGGTCCACAGAACAGGACAAAGGGGCATTGATCTGGACTCTCCCTTTCTCTCCCTCTCTCGTAAAGTTGAGCAGATGAGAGGGTGGATGGCTGATGCCTTCTATTCATTGTTCTTGCTCCACTCTCTCTCAATCATTGATGCCGTCTCTCCCTGACAACTCCTCCACCTCCCTCTCTATTGCTCACGCCCTCTCTCTCTATTACTCATTCCCTCTCATTCTCTCTATAATCCATGTCATCTCTCTCTCTATTGCTCACGCCCTCTCTATTGCTCTTAGACATAGAAATTAGGTGCAGGAGTAGGCCATTCGGCCCTTCGAGCCTGCACCGCAATTCAATATGATCATGGCTGATCATCCAACTCAGTATCCCGTACCTGCCTTCTCTCCATACCCTCTGATCCCCTTAGCCACAAGGGCCACATCTAACTCCCTCTTAAATATAGCAATTACAACCCCTCTCTCTCTCTCTCCCTCTCCCTCTCTCCTGCTGTTGCCCAGTGTCTATCACTTGCCCCACCACTATGACCTTTTTTCTTTCATGTTCCCGCCTGTGGGTTCGATCCTCGATCCCCGGCTCCATTATGCAGCACCCCTGCAGCTTCTCTTACAGCGGCCCGTCAGGGATCGTGAGTGGGGCCTTGGTCCCCTGGTCATCATAACTGGTCACCTCTGAGCAGGATTGCCCGCTGCTGAGGGATCCCACACAGGGACAGCTGTGCACGGCGGTGGGATTACACACACACAAGCCGCAGGGGGATTAAGCTAACGCACACAAATCTAGAATCAACATTTTAACCCAGTCTGCACAGCAGAGCAATTACGGCCCAAGCATTTTTAGAAACATTTGTCTGGCCAAACAGCCTGTCCCTTTATAATAGATTAATCCCACTTTAATCATACCCTTTAATCCCTTCTCCCTCCAGAAAACATATCTAATTGCATCCTGAACCTATTTATCCTGCCAGCTTCAATCTCCACCTCCCCTCCTCCCGCAACCCGAAACAACTTATTCCGGTGAAAACCTTCCTCCAGTTTCTCCGCCCACATCTCTGCATATTACTCCTCACATGGTCTTCATCACAACTGTGCCACTGCGCTGAAAATAACAGTGAATTTTGCAAAATGCCCTTGGCGCAGCGGTAGAGTTGCTGCCTCACAGCGCCAGAGACCCGGGTTCGATCCTGACTACGGGTGCTGGCTGTATGGAGTTTGTACGTTCTCCCCGTGACCCGCTTGGGTTTTCTCCGGGTGCTCCCACACCCCAAAGACGTACAGGTTCGTAGGCTAATTGGCATTGGTAAAGTTGTAAATTGTCCCAAGTGTGTGTAGGATAGTGTTAGTGTGCAGTGATCGCTGGTCGGCACGGACTTGGTGGGCCGAAGGGCCTGTTTCCCCACTGTATCTTGAAACCAAACCAAATAATTTCTGATTTTTTTCCTCCTAAAAAGCAATTTTTTTGTAATTATCACAACTCCTGAACAAACATATTAGAAAAACCGGTGGCCACATATTTTCACGTTCATAAGTGATATGAGCAGAATTCGGCCCATCAAGTCAACGGCATCATTTAATCATGGCTGATCTATCTTTCCCCCTCAACCCCATTCTCCTGCCTTCTCCTCATAACCCCTGACACCCAGGGTTTAATCACCTTTTCCTCATGAAACGTTGGCCTTTCATCCAGTCCATCTTAACAGTGCCTTGTGTCAGGGCCACAGGAAGCATCATCAAGGATGCTGTCACCCTGGCCCTTCCTTCTTCTCTGTTTTACCTTCTGGGAGAAGATGCAGGAGCTTCGACACCCAGATGCCCAGATGTCCAGACCCCCAGGCTGAAGAACAACTACTTCCCCACAACTATCGGACTCCTGAACTAATCGCCCCTATCATATTGTAGAAACAAGGAACTCCAGATGCTGGTTTAAACAACACAAATTGCTGGAGTAACTCAGCGGCCCAGACTGCACCTCTGGAGAACATGGATGGGTGACGTTTTGGGTCGGGTCCTTTCTTCAGACGGATTTGGGTGGGGGAGTCGGGGGGGGGGGGGGGGAGAAAGCTGGAAGAAATAAGAGGCAGGGCAAAGCATGGCAGGAAATAGGTGGACACAGGCGAGGGGGGATTTGATAGGCGGATGGTTGGAACAAAGGTCAGAGATAAAAGCAGAAGGTGTGAGAGGGACAGTTGCAAATGGTGAAGCCGGAGGAAGGAATGTAGGGGAATGGTGGGGGTGGTGGCGGTGGTGGGTGGTGGGGGGGGGGGGGGGTCGGGTTGGTGGTGGTTGTGGCGGTGTTGGTGGGGGGGGAGACCAGGTGGAGCACGGGGAAGGGAGAGGGGATGAGTAAGTATTGTTAGAGTTGACATGAAATTGGAGATTGCAATGTTTTATATTCCGTTACTGGAGGTGCTGCCACATAATTCTGCCTCTTTCAGTTATTCCAGTATTGGGCTCAGTAAGTGTTATGCACCACTCCAGATTGTTTGCAGTCTTCACACCATTCTACCGCTTACATGAGTCATTATATTTATTGCCACACTGATTGTATTTATTGTTTACTCAGAGCTTCATGCTAACTAACTATTTCATTGCACCCTGACAATAAACTGATGGGAATTTGAGCTGTCACAGGATCCCCACAATTTGGGGGGCCGCAAGGCTCGGTGCTGGGACCCCAGTTATTTACAATCCATGTTAATGATTTAGACGAGGGAATTAAATGTGACATCACCAAGTTTGCGGATGACACAAAGCTGGGTGGCAGTGTGAGCTGCGAGGAGGATGCTATGAGGCTGCAGGGTGACTTGGATAGGTTGGGTGAGTGGGCAGATGCATGGCAGATGCAGTATAATGTGGATAAATGTGAGGTTATCCACTTTGGTGCCAAATACAGGAAGGCAGATTATTATCTGAACGGTGTCAGAATAGGAAAAGAGGAAGTGCAACGAGACCTGGGTGTGCTTGTACATTAGTCACTGAAAGTAAGCATGCAGGTACAGCAGGCAGTGAAGAAAGCTATGGCCTTCATTGCGAAAACATTTGAGTTTAGGAGCAAGGAGGTCCTACAGCAGTTGTACAGAGCCCTGGTGTGACCGCACCTGGAGCATTGTGTGCAGTTTTGGTCTCCTAATTTGAGGAAGGACATTCTTGCTATTGAGGGAGTGCAGCACAGGTTCATCAGGTTAATTCCCGGGATGGCGGGACTGACATATGATGGGTCGACTGGGTTTGTATTCACTGGAATTTAGAAGGAGATCTTATAGAAACATATAAAATTCTTAAAGGATTGGACAGGCTAGATGCAGGAAAAATGTTCTCGATGTTGGGGGAGTCCAGAACCAGGGGTCACAGTTTAAGAATAAGGGGTCGGCCATTTATGACTGAGATGAGGAAAAACCTTTTTGTGCAGAGAGTTGTGAATCTGTGGAATTCTCTGCCACAGAAGGCAGTGGAGGCCGATTCATTGGATGTTTTCAAGAGGGAGTTAGATTTAGCTCAGGGCTAAAGGAATCTAGGGATATGGGGAAAAAGCAGGAACGGGGTACTGATTTTAGATGATCAGCCATGATCATATTGAATGGCAGTGCTGGCTTGAGGGGCCGAATGGCCTACTCCTGCACCTATTTTTCTGTGTTTCTATGTTACTCCAGCACTCTGTGAAACGTCACCTATCCATGTTCTCCAGAGATTCTGCCTGACCCGCTGAGTTACTCCAGCACTCTGTGTCTTTTTTTCTCTCTGCTCGTTTCAATTTTTCTTTCTACCTCTCCCGCATTGCTCCTTCGAGCAGTTCCATGCCGGTGTGATGTTATATAAACACATACTGTTTACTTGTGCTGTTAGTTTCCCTCAATAAGGGCTGTAATCTCTTTGCCTTTATGAGGTGAAGATTCTCAAATGCAGCTGGCTTAACCGTCACCTTAAATAGCAGCAATGTGACTTTTTATAGTTGCCTATAACATTTCAAAAGAGGTGCCAGATCCTGAGAGCAGGGAATTTATTGCAACAGATTAAAACAGGGAGTTTCATCAGGAAAAATTAGAAGTCAGGGCATGGAGACATTCGACATAATTATAGCCTGAACTCAGCGGGTGGAGGGAGTACGAAGCAGAAGAACTCAAGATCTGTCAGGTTAGAAAATGTAAGCATTCCGTTATTATTCCCTGAATGGGGGCTGCAGTTCATCGGAGAAACTGTTACAGGAAACATTTGGCTGTGATGGCAGTCTGTCTAGAGGTTCTGCAGTTAGGAACGATCCTGAAATATAGGTGTGATATCATGAATGATATGATCGGGATTTCGGTGACATAGTGCTCTCAGTAGAGTCATACGATTATAAGTGATAGGATCAGAATTAGGCCCATCAAGTCTACTCCTCCATTCAATCATGCCTGATCTATCTCTCCATCCTAACCCCATTCTCTGTAGATCTCCCTCTGTATCTTCTAGAAATGTATTTGTAAAAGAGTCATGAAGTCAAAGTGTCATATAGAGTGGAGACAGGCCCTTCAGCCCAACATGTCACAGCATCTACACTAGTCTCACCTGCCCATGCTAGGCCACTAACTCTCTAAACTCTTTCTATCCATGTACCTGACCAATTGTCTCTTAAATGTTATGACAGTCCCTGCCTCAACTACATCCTCGGGCAGCTTGTTCCATACACGCACCACTCTCTGTGTAAAAAGGTTTCCCCTCAGGCAACTACATACAGGTAATAACTCAATTCAGATAATAAAATCTTTCCCCCTTCACCTAAAACATATGTTTGTCTGGTCCTCGATTCCCCTACTCGGGGCTAAAGACTCTGTGCAATAATCCGATCTATTCCTCTCATAATCTTGATGACTATTAATGAATAGAAATTATTTTGCACAGAAGCAGCTGAATAGAATTAAGGGCCTGTCCCACCTGGTGATTTTTTAGGCAACTGCCAGCGACTACGACAATGGAATTCACTGAAGTCAGCAACGGCGACAACCTACGTCACCTGGGGACAACCTACGACAGCACCTACGTCAGGAGAAGACAAGCTACCACAAGCTAACGGTCGCTGACCGTCAACGAAAAGTTTTGAACATTTCAAAATCCAGCGGCGACCAGAAAAACGCTCCGACTCTTTGAACTACTGAGGAGACGACTCACGACCATACAGGTGACACCCCAGTGACCATGTGGCCATAGCCTAGTCACCTGTAGTTGCCTAAAACAATCGCCAAAGTGGGACAGGCCCTTTAGGTTATTTCTCTTTCCTGATGCGTAGTAGAACATCCCTGCTTTCACATGCGAGGCGTAATGAGAGAGTGGCTTGGTGCAGAGAGCCTCTCATGTGTCAGGTACAATATTCTGACTGTTCCGTTACTTTGCCATGTTTCACTGGGGAATGTACAAATGCCTCTGGTGGCCTGTGATGGTGATAAAAAGGACTTTTAATTTTCTTTCACTCATGGTTGACTATGATGTATTATTCCTTGATACCAGGTGACGGATGGGGGGACTATCAAACAGAAAATATTCACATACGATGCCCTGTTCTCCACAAATTACACTCACATTGATGAATATCAGAAGAGCGAAGACTTGGTCTATCAGTCTACAGTGCGGTAAGTCAAGTTACTTCTCTTGTTAGCAGTCGTGAGGATGTTGTCTAATGTACACAGGCTAAATCATTAGTGTTCCAGTAGATGAGAAACCTTCATGTAGTATTTATGTAAAAGTGGCCATTATAGTGGGATCTGGAGATAGATACAGAAAACTGGAGTAAAGGGGCTGTCCCACAGGGGGGGGGGGGGGGAGGGGGGGGGAGGAGAAGGGGGGGGGAGAAGGGGGGGGAGAGAAGGGGGGGAGAGAAGGGGGGGGAGAGAAGGGGGGGGAGAGAAGGGGGGGGAGAGAAGGGGGGGGGAGAGAAGGGGGGGGAGAGAAGGGGGGGAGGGAAGGGGGGGGGAGGAGGGGGGGAGGAGAGGGGGGGAGAGAGGGGGGGGGGAGAAGAGGGGGAGGGAGAGAAGGGGGGGGGAGAGAAGGGGGGGGGAGAGAAGGGGGGGGAGAAGAAGGGGGGGAGAAGAAGGGGGGGGAGAGAGGGGGGGGGGGAGGGGGGGGGAGAGGGGGGGGAGAAGGAGGGGGGGGAGAAAGGGGGGGGGAGAAGGGGGGGGGGGAGAAGGAGGGGGGAGGGAGAAGGGGGGGGAGGAAGGGGGGGGGAGAAGGGGGGGGGAGAAGAAAGGGGGAGGGGGGGAGAAGGGGGGGAGAAGGGGGGGGAGAAGGGGGGGAGAAGGGGGGGAGAAGGGGGGGGGAGAAGGGGGGGGAGAAGGGGGGGAGAAGGGGGGGGGAGAAGGGGGGGGGAGAAGGGGGGGGGAGAAGGGGGGGGGAGAAGGGGGGGGAGAAGGGGGGGGAAGCAAGGGGGGGAGAAGGGGGGGAGAAGGGGGGAGAAGGGGGGGAGAAGGGGGGGAGAAGGGGGGAGAAGGGGGGGGAGAAGGGGGGGGAGTAGGGGGGGAGAAGGGGGGGAGGAAGGGGGTGGGAGTAGGGGGGGGAGTAGGGGGGGAGAAGGGGGGGAGAAGGGGGGGGGGGAGAAGGGGGGGGGGAGAAGGGGGGGGGGAGAAGGGGGGGGGGGAAGGGGGGGGGGAGAAGGGGGGGGGGGGAGAAGGGGGGGGGGGGAGAAGGGGGGGGGAGAAGGGGGGGGGGGAGAAGGGGGGGGGAGAAGGGGGGGGGGGGGAGAAGGGGGGGGGGAGAAGGGGGGGGGGAGAAGGGGGGGGGGAGAAGGGGGGGAGAGGGAGAAGGGGGGGGGGGGGGAGAAGGGGGGGGAGGGCGCAGGGGGGGGGGGGGGGGGGGGGGGGGGGGGGGGGAGGGGGGGGGGGGGGGAAGGGGGGGGGGGGGGGGGGGGGGGAGAAGGGGGGGGGGGGAGAAGGGGGGGGGGGAGAAGGGGGGGGGGGAGAAGGGGGGGGAGAAGGGGGGGGAAACACTTTTAAGAAGTATAATAAAGTTTAGCGGGCATTTAAACGGTTTTCCTTGGTCCTGAAAACTCCAATGAGCCAATTAAAATGCCTGGTCAGCGAAGGAGATGGCCTACGGCTGCCCTCGACTGCACTGCGAGTTCAAAAGGACCATGCCGACCAATTTTTACTTGCGGAACATTTTTCAACATGCCGAAAATCTTTCCGCGATCTAGCTGAGGCCGCGAGTATGCGAAAACCTCCCTCGAGCATGAAGGAGAGTTCCAGTGACCTCATAGGACCTCCTAGGACCACGTGTCGACCATGCTGCGAGTTTGAGTCGAGGGCAAACTCTTCTAAACTCGCAGATTAGGTCGCCGCAGTGGGACAGCCCCTTAACTCAGCGGGACAGGCAGCATCTCTGGAGAGAAGGATTGGGTGACGTTTCAGGTCAAGACCAAATATCACCAGCACTTTGTGTCTATCTGTCTGAGACATTTTACCGTCTCCTCTTTCTACCACTAAATCTAACCGGATCCTGCTAGATTTGGATGAAAGTGCTTTCTCCTTTTCCGAGTGTTTTTTCATAAGTAAAATAAAGAAGCAAATACTATTGTGAAACAACACTATGGCAACATCCCGTGGGCTCCATTAGAACACTTGCCACATCAAGGATATGTCTTAGGACCAATCATTTGGTGGACATGGATAATCCAGCTTGAAGAAGAAGGGTCTCGACCCGAAATGTCGCCCATTCCTTCTCTCCAGAGATGTTGCCTGACTCCAGCATTTTGTGCTTAATCCAGTTTTTAACTGTTCTTCATCTCAAAGAGGTTTGGGAACAGCTCCATCCAAGACCGCAAGAATTGTGGACGCAGCCCAGACCATCACACAAACCAACCTCCCTTCCATTGCATCCATCTACACCTCATGCTGCCTCTGCAAGGCCAGCAGCATCATCAAGGACCAGTCTCACCCCCCCCCCCCCCTCCCCCCGGTCACTCCCTCTTCCCCCATTTCCCATCAGGCAAAAGGTACAGGAGTATGAAAACGCACACCTCCAGATTCAGGGACAGTTTCTTCCCAGCTGTTATCAGGCAACTGAACCATCCTACCACAACTAGATTAGTGCAGGAATACTATCTACCTCATTGGTGACCCTCAGACTATCTTTGATCGCACCTTGCTGGCTTTGCCTTGCACTAAACGTTATTCCCTAATCTTGTATCTGTACATTGTAAATGGCGCGATAATAATTATGTATTGTCGTTCCGCTGACTGGTTAGCGCACAACAAAAGCTTTTCACTGTAGATCGGTACATGTGACAATGAACTAAACTATAACTGAGGGTGATGGTACATGAGAATGAGGAAGTGACGCTTGAGTTGGCATGAGGACTACGTCTAATCTTCATCATGAGGACTCAGGAGAGAAATATTAACCACAGAGCACACAATGACCCGAATGAGACCAATGATCACATAATGAGTTTAAGAAGGAACTGCAGATGCTGGAAAATCGAAGGTACACAAAAATGTTGGAGAAACTCAGCGGGTGCAGCAGCATCTATGGAGCGAAGGAAATAGGCAACGTTTCGGGCCGAAACCCAAAGGAAATAGGCAACGTTTCGGGTTGAAACCCGAAGGGTTTCGGCCCGAAACGTTGTCTATTTCCTTCGCTCCATAGATGCTGCTGCACCCACTGATCACATGATGAGAGCAGGTCTGAATTTCTTTGAGTTTCAAAGTTGAGGAAATCTAATTACGCTGCTGAAAATGATAAAAGGATTTGCTGAAGGAGATACAGGGATATGTCTGGGAGGGAACTCCAGAACAAGGGGGCATAAATTTTGAAATAGAACTAGGTCATTTTCAATGTCATCCATAATGCTTTAGCGAAATACAATTAATTGAATGGCAGGAGAAGCTCAATGAGCCAAATGGCCTTTTGCTTCTCACCGTGACTTAATTTTATTTTATTTCCTTTGAGTTAATGCCTGGCCTGCAGCCGACAGCTCCTGGGCACATTATTTGTAATCAGGAGCTCACGTTGAGTGGGAAAGTACTGCGCACATCCATATCCTGCTGCTCTGTGGTCAGCTTGTTCCAGCCTTCACCCCCTCCTGGTAGATGTTGACTGGGGACTTGAGGCTTTCAGTTCCGCCAGTCAGTAACGCTGTGTTATTCTGTGCTTCCGATTCTCTGTGGGGTTTCCTTTGATGTGACTGCTGGGTGGGTAATGTGAACGAGCTATCCTGGCACAGAGACGAAGCACAGGTCAGCAATTCAACGCAGAGATCAGCCTGCCCTTACTCCCTGTGCCAGCTTCACATCCCCACTGCCAGTGGTGCTACTCCCTTTCATTCATGTCCGTGATGGGTGGCAGAGAAGCCACCACGTAGGATATTAATGTTGACAGGCACTAAATGCCTGCAATTTCTTGCAGTCTTGGACGGAGCTGTTCCCAAACATACAAACATAGAAAATAGGAGTAGGCCATTCGGCCCTTCGAGCCTGCACCGCCATTCAATATGATCATGGCTGATCATCCAACTCAGTATCCTGTACCTGCCTTCTCTCCATACCCCCTGATCCCTTTAGCCACAAGAGCCACATCTAACTCCCTCTTAAATATAGCCAATGAACTGATATAATTTAATAATTGATATAATTTAATTGCCACACAACCAAGGTCGGTGGTATTTGGGTTGCCAGCAGCGGTACAATAATAAAGAACACAAACACCCACCACAGCATTCATCACTGTGCCTCAACTACCTTCCGTGGCAGAGAATTCCAGAGATTCACCACTCTCTGTGTGAAAAATGTTTTTCTCATCTCGGTCCTAAAAGATTTCCCCCTTATCCTTAAACTGTGACCCCTTGTTCTGGACTTCCCCAACATCGGGAACAATCTTCCTGCATCTAGCCTGTCCAACCCCTTAAGAATTTTGTAAGTTTCTATAAGATCCCCCCTCAATCTTCTAAATTCTAGCGCGTACAAGCCGAGTCTATCCAGTCTTTCTTCATATGAAAGTCCTGACATCCCAGGAATCAGGAAACCACCCCAGGAAACCACTTTGAGATAAAGGAAAATTAAAACCTGGATTAGGCACAAAATGCTGGAGTAACTCAGCGGGACAGGCAGCATCTCTGGAGAGAAGGAATGGGTGTCATTTCGGGTCGAGACCCTTCTGAAGGTTCTGAAGTGTCTGATGTCCGGTGTGGGCAAGTTGGGCTGAGGGTCCAGTTTCCACACTGTATCACCCTATGATCTCAACCCGAAACATCACCCATTCCTTCTCTCCAGAGATGCTGCCTGTCCTGCTGAGTTACTCCAGCATTGGTGTGTATCTTCGGTGTAAACCAGCATCTGCAGTTCCTTCCTACTCATAGGGTATTAATGAATGTGGCTTGGCTCTAACCATGCTCTTGGAAGTTGTGAACAACTTTTGCAGATGCCGTGTTGCCACTTTTTTTGCCATTGGATCCAACACAATACCAACCTTGTGCCTTGTAGCTTCCGAAGAGTCCACCAGGGACTAGACCGGAAGTTGGACAATTTTATACTGGACAATTTTTACATTTACCAAGCCAATTAACCTACAAACCTGTACGCCTTTGGAGTGCTGGAGGAAACCGAAGATCTCAGAGAAAACCCACGCAGGTCACAGGGAGAACGTACAAACTCTGTACAGACAGCACCCGTAGTTGGGATCGAACCCGGGTCTCCGGCGCTGCATTTTGCTGTAAGCAGCAACTCTACCACTGCGCCACCGTAACCCCCCGTATGGCCTGACGGCATTTCAGCACCAGCTGCCACTTGAAGAATCAATCTGAGCTGCAGAGATCAGACATTAATCACCGTCCTGACAGGCTGTTGGACAAACTCCTGCTCACTGCACCCTCTGACCCCCCCTCCCCTTCACCACTCTCCGCCTCACAAGGCAGTGAAAGATGCAGTTGCCATCATTATTGATTAACGCCCACGCACCTCACAGCTTGACAAATTTGATTGTAGAAATTATTTGATATTGGAGTGGTGATGAACTGATTAAATTTTCAGCAAAATCCAATCTTTACTTTTGCAGAAGGATGTCTGAAATAGATTTGCCGGCTCTTAATCTCCCCAGTGTGATGGATTTTGATAATTTCCCAAAGTGCCATCTTGAGTTTCAACCTTGCTTGATTATGATATCTTTCAATGGTAATTTCAGGCAGTCAAGACAAAAATATGCACCATAACATCTCGATTATGTTATGGGTCAAGAATGGTCAACAGAGAAATAATCAGTTCATCAGAATCTCTTTGTGAGGCTACTCTAGCAACCTCATTACAATGTTCTCAACAAGTCAGATTCCAACAACTAATTAACTCTTAACAATTCAAACAAAATGGGGTTTCAGTTTTGAGAAGAATTGCCCGTTCATTTTTAGCAATTGTTAATTCTCTTCCATTATCTTTCTTATTAATGACTGTTATTTTATCAATGATCTTCTGTTGTCTATTTGGATTTTCAGTCTTGCAACGTCAAGTATAGCAGCCTCCATGCTTCTCACCCTTTCTATGAATTTACTCATAAAATAGTATATTCAAACTATCGCAACGTTTAAGAAACATTTAGACAGGTAGCGGGCTAGGGCGGGTTTAGAGGGATATGGACCAAAAGCAGGCAGGTGGGACTAGTTTAGATGGGGCATGTTGGTCGGCGTGGGCAAGTTTGGCCGAAGGGCCTATTTCCACACTCTATGACTAAAATATAGAAACATTCTATGCCACGTTACCATATTTTCTTACCACATAGAAGGATATATTTTCAGATCAACAAGTCTACGTTGATTCATAGACCATCACTAGTCTCCCTTGTAACCCATTCTCCTGGCATCTCCTCCCATCAACTCCACCTCCAGATTCTACCTCTCACCACAACATGAAGAGCACTTCACAACGGCCAATGAACCTCCCAACCCACTCGTCTTTCATATGTGGGTGGGAACTAGAGCACCCGGAGGATACCAAAGAAGTTGCAGAGAGTTGTGGACATAGCCCACACCATCACACAAACTAACCTCCCTCCCATTGACTCCATTTGCTCCTCACGCTGCCTCGGCAAGGCCAGCAACATAATCAAGAACCAGTCGCACCCCGGCCACTCCCTCTTCTCCCCTCTCCCATCAGGCAAGAGGTACAGAAATATGAAAACGCACACCTCCAGATTCAGAAGGTAGACAAAAATGCTGGAGAAACTCAGCGGGTGAGGCAGCATCTATGGAGCGAAGGGTCTCGACCAGAAACATCACCTATTCCTTCACTCCATAGATGCTGCCACACCCGCTGAGTTTCTCCAGCATTTTTGTCTACCTTCGATTTTTCCACCATCTGCAGTTCTTTCTTAAACACCTCCAGATTCAGGGGCAGTTTCTTCCCAGCTGTTATTGGGCAACTCATGACCAGCTAGAGTGTGGTCCTGACCTCCTATCTACCTCATTAGAAACCTTTGAACTTTCTTTAATCTGACTTTATTGGACTTCAATGTGATATCTTTGCAACAAATGTATCCTTAACCCGTGCTTTACCTGCGGACCATCTGTGGACTGTAGCATTCATGTACAGTCATTTACTTGACTGGACAGCACACAGCACACAGCACACAACGCACAGCACACAGCGCACAGCGCACAGCGCCCAGCGCACAGCGCACAGCGCCCAGCACACAGCACACAGCGCACAACACACAACACACAGCGCACAGCACACAACACACAACACACAGCACACAACACACAGCGCACAGCGCACAGCACACAACACACAACACACAACACACAGCGCACAGCACACAACACACAACACACAACGCACAGCACACAGCGCACAGCACACAGCGCACAGCGCACAGCGCACAACACGCAGCACACAACACACAGCGCACAGCACACAACACACAGCGCACAGCACACAACACACAACACACAGCACACAACACACAGCGCACAGCACACAACACACAACACACAGCGCACAGCACACAACACACAGCACACAGCGCGCAGCAGCGCACAACGCGCAGCAGCGCACAACGCGCAGCAGCGCACAACGCGCAGCGCACAGCACACAACACACAGCGCACAGCACACAACACACAGCGCACAACACACAGCGCACAACACACAGCGCACAACACAGCGCACAGCGCACAACACGCAGCGCACAACACGCAGCGCACAGCGCACAGCACACAGCGCACAGCACACAACACACAGCACACAGCACACAGCACACAGCGCACAGCACACAGCACACAGCACACAGCACACAGCACACACAGCGCACAGCGCACAGCGCACAGCGCACAGCGCACAGCGCACAGCGCACAGCGCACAGCGCACAGCGCACAGCGCACAGCACACAGCACACAGCACACAACACACAACACACAACACACAACACACAACACACAGCACACAGCACACAGCACACAGCACACAGCACACAGCACACAGCACACAGCACACAGCACACAGCACACAGCACACAGCACACAGCACACAGCACACAACACACAGCACACAGCACACAGCACACAGCACACAGCACACAAACATAAGCTTTTCACTGTATCTCTATACAAATGATACTTATAAACTACAGATAGACACAAGATGCTGGAGTAACTCAGGAGGACAGGCAGCATCTCTGGAGAGGATGAATGGGTGATGTTTCTGGTCGATACCCTTCTTCAGACTCAGAGTCAGGGGAGAGCAACTAAACTAATCGGCATTCAGAGAGAGAATGTGAAACTCTTGTTAGACGACAAGCAATGCTTCAAATGCATCATCCTTAACTGCGACTCCCCTTTTGTCCATTGGGAAGCTGTGACCTTCTTCACTTCCCTGTCTCCAGCCCACCGCATACAATGCACACATTCAGTCTGCAGTATTATTGAATACAAGCACAGAACATAAAGACCCATCGTGCCTGCATTGCTATTTGAAAGAACTATCTCTGCATCTTCCACCATTGGAAATGTCAAAGACTTGAGAGCATAGCTTTAGAGTGAGGGGGAAACACTTCAAGTAGATGCGTGGGGTCATATTTTACACAGAGGGTGGTGGGTGCCTGGAACACGCTGCCAGGGGTGGTGGTGGAGGCAGATACGATAGTGGTGTTTAAGAGGCTTTTCAAAGGTTTCAACGGTTTCAAAGAACATTTATTGTCACGTACCAATTAAGGTACAGTGATATGCGAATTACCATACGAAAAAGAAAAAGAAAGATAATTTTTTTTTAAAAAAGCAACAAGACACACAACTACATAAAAGTTAACATGTTCCTCACTGTGATGGAAGGCAAAGAAGTCTTCTTTTCCCGCGGTCTGGGCAGTAGAACCATCCGCCGGGGCGATCAAAGCTACCGCAGCTGGCGGTTGAAGCCCCCGTGTTGGGGTGGTCGAAACTCCCGTGGCTTGGAGTTCCCGATGTCGGTCTCGGTGATGTTAAGTCCACAAGCACCCACGGTTGGAGCTCCGAGGTCGATCCCTGGCAAAGGGATCGCGGGCTCCGCGATGGTAAAGTCCCGTAGGCACCTGCGGTGGAGTTCTCGAAATCGGTCTCCAGCAAATGCCGCCAACTCCTCGATGTTAGGCCGCAGTGCGGACGGAGATACGACATACAGAAAAAAATCCCATCTCCGTCGAGGTAAGAGATTAGAAAAAGTTTCCCCCAACCCCCCCCACATAAAACAAGCTAAAGAATACTAAAAACATACATTTGACACATACTATTTAAACACAAAGAAGGAAAGGACTGTTGGCGAGGCAGCCATTGCTGGCGCCACCCAGTGGCATTTACATAGGATTTGCAGGGAATGGAAATATAGAGAATAAAAGGACTATCTTTAGATAGGTATGGGGTGCAATTTCTTTAGTCAGAGGGCGGTGAATCTGTGGAATTCATTGCCGCAGATGCCTGTGAAGGCCAAGTCAATGGATATTTTTAATGCAGAGATTGACAGGTTCTTGATTAGTACGGGTGTCAGAGGTTATGGGGAGAAGGCAGGGGAATGGGGTTGAGAGGGAGAGATAGATCAGCCATGATTGAATGGCGGAGTAGGCGTGATGGGCCGAACTGCCTTATTCTGCTCCGAGAAATGGATCAGATGTGGGCCGAGGAGATTAGTTTAACATGGCATCATTGTTCGGCATGGACATTGCGGGCTGAAGGGCCTGTTCCTATACTGTTCTATTTCCAATGTTAACCACTGAGGGGGTGTTGAAGAAGTGGTTTGATGTCCGTTGACCTCCTCCATTGGCTGAAGTGCAAGAGACTTTCGTGCAGTGCAAAGATGTAAATGTTGCCGAATGAGATCATTTGCAAGAATAGACGCAAATAGCTGGAGTAACTCAGCGGGACAGGCAGCATCTCTGGAGAGTAGGATTGGGTGACGTTTCGGGTCAGGACCCTTCTTCAGACTGGGTAGGGATAAGGGAAACGAGAGATATAGACGGTGATGTGGAGAGAGTAAGAACAATGAATGAAAGATATGCAAAAAAGTACCGATGATAAAGAAACAGGTCGTTATTAGCTGTATGTTGGGTGAAAACAAGAAGCTGGTGCGTCTTAGGTGGGGGAGGGATAGAGAGAGAGGGAATGCCGGGGCTACCTGAAGTGAGAGAAATCAATATTCATACTGTAATACTTCATACTGTCATACTATCCATACTTGGGCTGTAAGCTGCCCAAGCAAAATATGAGATGCTGTTCCTCCAATTTGCGTTTTGCCTCACTCTGACAATGGAGGAGACCGAGAACAGAAAGGTCAGTGTGGGAATGGGAAGGAGAATTAAAGTGTCCAGCAACTGGGAGATCAGGCGGGCTGATCGAAGGTGTTCGGCAAAACGATCGCCCAGTCTGCGTTTGGTCTCGCCGATGTATAAGAGTCCACACCTTGAACAAGGGATAGAGTAGATGAGGTTGGAGGAGGTGCAAGTGAACCTCTGCCTCACCTGAAAGGATTATCAAGGGGTCCCTGGACAGAGTCGAGGGAGGAGGTATAGTGTCCATCTTCAGTTTAAACCGGCATCTGCAGTTCCTTCTTGCATACACTGTAATTCAAAGAATGATTCTTAACCTTGTTTTATTGATGGGAGGGACACAACCTGGGCTTGGCTGTGTGCCGACCAGTGAGTGAATGACTCAAGGAAGCATTGTGAAGTGAAGAGTTTCCGTGGGACTGAATGTTTTCTGTATTGCATTTTCATGTAATCAATTACGATTACTGAAAGTCCTTATGATTTGCTTAGCTGCTGTTTTTGTTCAAGTCATCTGCCAAAGACTTAATTTTTTTTCAGTTTCCTTAAAAATATTGTCCTGTTATTTAACAATCACCATTTATCAACTGGAGACAGACTCACAGTGCCCTCCACAGTCCACCACTCCTCACTGAAGATGTTCCTGCTTCAAGAACAATCATAGAATGGAAGAGAATTTCTGGCAGAGAGGGCAGCCTTTCAGCTCACTGCGTTTGTGTTCCATCAATATAGAACAAGCGGTACAGTTTGTAGAGCCACTGCCTCACAGCGCTAGAGACCCTGGCTCAATCCTGACCTTGGCTGCTGACTGTGCGGAGTTTGCACGCTCTTCCTATGACCGTGTGGGTTTCCTCCGGCTGCTCCGGATTCCATCCACATCCCAAAGGTGTGTGGGTTTGCAGGTTAATTGGGCATTGTAAATAACTCCTGGTGTGTAGGTTGTGCTAGAATATGGGGGGGGGGATTGATAATATTATGGAAAGAATGCTGTCGGCACAAGGAACTGCAGATACTGGAATCTTGAGCAAGAAACAAAGTGCTGGAGTAACTCAGTGGGTCAGGCAGCATCTGTGGAGAACATGGATAGGTGACGTTTCACAGAGTGCTGGAGTAACTCAGCGGGTCAGGCAGCATCTGTGGAGAACATGGATAGGTGACGTTTCACAGAGTGCTGGAGTAACTCAGCGGGTCAGGCAGCATCTGTGGAGAACATGGATAGGTGACGTTTCACAGAGTGCTGGAGTAACTCAGCGGGTCAGGCAGCATCTGTGGAGAACATGGATAGGTGACGTTTCACAGAGTGCTGGAGTAACTCAGCGGGTCAGGCAGCATCTCTGAAGAATATGGATAAGTGACGTTTTGGGTCAAGACCGTTCTATAGTCTTTAATTTTTTGATAGGGAGAATAAAATTATATTAAATGAATGTAAATGGGTAGCTGATGGTCGGCAAGGACCACGAGGCCTGTTCCCATGTTGTATCTCTCCATCTCACTATGTATTTATGGACTAGCACTAGGTACGTGGTTCTTCAGTGACACATCCAAGTACTTTCTAAAGGTGATGAGCATTTTGTGTTTTATTACCCTTTGTTAAAGCGAGTTCCAGATTCCTACCACCCTCCCAAAGGGCTCTACCGCTGCGCCACTGTGCCGCCCACTCACACTAGCCGCTGTAAATATTGGTCACGCACTCTTCTGGTTGATATCTGGGTGGATGAAGCTGCCGGGAAGGTGTGGGCAGAGTCCTACACTGTGGCTGCTGTAGTGGGCTGGCACATTGCAGGGACCTGATCAAGGCCAACCCACACAATGGCCAAGAATATTAGCAACGTCACACCAATAGCTTTGCCATCTGTCAATCCAGCCATTTTTGTCTCTAAAGCATTCAGCTACAATTAAAATTAAGTAAAATTTAACAGTTATCAATTTTTTTAAATGAAAACAAATTAAATGATCGAATAATGCTTTAAAGCATGTTAAAATTAAAGACATTAGTGAGCGCAAATAATTTTAAAAAAGCTAATGTATTTGACTCTTCAACCACAGCTTTAAAGCCTCATTCATGTAAGAGGTACAGATGCTGCATGAGATCAGAGCTCTAGATGAATCCATTAGCAGATTCCCCTCCATAAATGTGCGTTCATCCTGTGCTTTTGGACTTGGAGATTTGCTGGCATGAATCTGTCAGCGAATGCAAGATGCCCGTGTCCAGATATACATGGGCAGAAGTCCCAGTTAGCAGCTTGTCCCTGGCCAATAACTTCAACTCTTTGGGAACTCAAGATTTTCCAAAAGTGAATTATTTAGTTTGGAGATACAGCGCGGAAACAGGCCCTTCGGCCCATCGAGTCTGCACCGACCAGCGATCCCCGCACACTGACACTATCCTACACACACACTAGGGACAATTTACACATACACCAAGCCAATTAACCTACATACCTGTACGTTTTTGTTGTGTGGGTGGAAACTAAAGATCTCGGAGAAAATCCACGCGGTCACCGGGAGAACGTACAAACACCGTAGAGACAGCACCCGTGATTGGGATCGAACCTGTGTCTCCGGCGCTTGCAAGGGGAGTAGGGGCAGCAACTCTTCCATGCCGCTCTTAAAGTATAAAGAGTATTGCTCCCATATCTGAGGGAGCTCTTTTCTGATGTCTCCTGGGTTGGTTCAAGGAAGAGCTAGTTTTCAATTGCTTCATCCCTAGGCGTAAGAGCGCTTTATTGTCAAGTGTGCAGAGAGGGAACAATGAAACTTTGACTTGCAGCTGCACGCCAGATATGCAAACCCCAGAATAAACAACAGAAAGGAAGTTCCGTATATATATAAAAAACTATAATCGTGCAGAGACAAAGACAATGCCCCCAAGTCCATGTAGTTGGGAGCTTAGTTTTTCTTTTATTTGTACGGCGTGGAATCAGACCCTTCGTCCCACCTCCGAGTCCTACACACTATCCTACACACCAGGGGCAATTTACAGAGGCCAATTAACTTGCAAACCTACATGTCTTTGAGATGTTGGAGGAAACCGGAGCTCCTGGAGGAAACCCACGCGGTTACGTGGAGAACGTGCAAACTCCGTACAGGCAGCACCCGTGGTCAGGATCAAACCCGGGTCTCAGGCGCTGTGAGGCAGCAACCCTATCGCCGTGCCACTGTGACGTATTCGTAGTTGGAGACTGGCCATTTCTCTCTTGGGGTCCAAGTTTCTTTCCATTGATATTTCATGACTTTATTGGCCTGTTTCTGCTGAATGATTCTTAGCCAATATGTTGTGTCCCATCAGTTCCTCTGGCCTGCACCCTCTGCGGATGACACTGGGTATTGCAACCACTCAGTTCATGATCTGAGGTTTTACATTGGCTTGTGTAATTGAGCTCGTCCAGGGAGCCACTTATTATCTATTCATTATGAGAAAATTAATTACAGTTCTATCATCTCTAAATTACATTTTTCTCCTGGGTTAGATATCTTCTATTGTGTTTGTGAACATATTATCTCACACAACCTGCAACACAACACAAATAACAAGAGGTAGGAGAATCTCGAGGCCAAAATGAGACACATTGAAGATTATAGAAGAAATCCCCTATCCAGTCAATGATATCAAATAGAATACCTGTAGACAGACATTAAATGTCGGAGTAAGTCAGCGGGACAGGCAGTATCTCTGGAGAGAAGGAATGGACAACATTTCGGGTCGAGACCCTTCTTCAGACTGAGAGTTGGGGGAGAGGGAAACTAGAGATTTGGAAGGGTACAAAGGGAATGTGAGGTGTGAAAAGGACAGATCAAAGCAGACAATGTTCAAGGGAATCTACAATGGTTCATAGTTAGCCGAGGGGAAGGTGACTGGTAGGCATACAGTACTAACAGTGAGAAGAGTGAAACTAGTCAGAGAGCTCGGCTGGGGGGAGGGATGGAAAGCATTGGTCACTTGAAGTTAGAGGTCGTTATTCACGCCACCCAAGCGAAATACGAGGTGCTCTTCCTCCAATTTGCATTGGTCCACACAAATGTTCTAAGAGGCCCAGGACAGAAAGGCCAGTGTGAGATGGGAGGGAGAGTGAATGTGTTGAGCAACCAGGAGATCACGTTGGCCCAGGCGGACTGTGGGCTGTGCCACATCCATTGGGCATAATCCCAACCAAAGCCATTCCAAGTCATTTCATTTTGCAAGAAAATGCTGCAATGCCAGATTCTGCGGCACGCACAAATGTAACTCAATTGAAGCTCACGTCGCCAGCTCAACAGGCCAAGTACAGATAGTCCAGTGTGAAATGTAATTCTAATGTCTACAGAGCACTATATAATTGTAATCATTGCTGAATAAAGGAGTCTTTATTTGAAAACGTTCTGGTGATTTAGTGTCGATTGTATCACAGAATTGGATTTACAAATTGTCTCAATCTACAATTCTATTCAGAGTTTGAAAAATATTGGTCCAAGTTAAGCAATTCAACAGAAATTACTGATGCGCTGGTCTCACAGAAAGTAATTGGGGCATTCCACCAAGAAAACTGTGAAGAGAGAAACAGAATTAACATTACAAGTTCGATGCCATCATCAGATCTGAAACATTAATTTTGATTCACCCTCCACAGACACCGCCTGACTTGTTGAATATTTGCACCATTTACTAATTCAATTTCAGATTTCAGCATCTGTCGTTCTCTTGGCTTTTCCTAATGGAAATTTCCAGCGCATTAAACCAGTAAATGACTGACTGAGGAGGTGTAGTTAATCTTTACAGCCTAACTTTGCAATTCTTCCAATGTCCATTTGGTCTGATTACTTTTCTGTAAAATGCCTTGAGACATATTTTGAGATTAATGGCAGTGCATAAAGGTGAACTGTTACTCTGGATATCAAATAGGAAGGAAGTGAATATACCCTTGGCTTAGATTTCAATATGCTCACGGTAAAACAAAAAAAATTAAGAGCTTTGAAGGATGAGGGGAGACCTCATTGAAGCTTATAAAGTAGTGAAAGTCCTGGATAGCCTGGATGTGGAGAGGATGTTTCCACAAGTGGGAGAGTCTAGGAACAGAGGTCACAGCCTCAGAATTAAAAGGACGTTCCTTCAGGAAGGAGATGAGGAGGAATTTCCAGAGGGTGGTGGAATTCATCGCCACAGAAGGCTGTGGAGGCCAGGTCAATGGATTTTTTAAAGCAGAGATAGATAGATTCTTGATTAGTACGGGTGTCAGGGATTATGGGGAAAATGCAGGAAAAATGGGGTTAGTAGGGAGAGATAGATCAGCCATGATTGAATGGCGGAGTAGACTTGATGGGCCGAATGGCCTAATTCTACTCCTATAAGTTGTGAACTTGTGAAAACCCACGCAGTCACAGGATAAATGTGCAAACTCCACAGAGACAGCACCCGAGATTCGGATTGAACCTGGGTCACTGACACTGAGGGTCTACTAGCCACTGTGCTGCTTCATTCTATTCCCTGCATGGAATGCTGACGTTTGCTTTTGAAAGCACAAGATATTTTCATAATTTGAGATTTAACACTATCCTACACCCACCAGGGACAATATTTTTTACAACGGCCCAAAACGTTGCCTATTTCCTTCGCTCCAGATGCTGCTGCACCCGCTGAGTTTCTCTAGCACTTTTGTCTACCATTGGTGTTTATTGGCACGTGTACCGAGATACAGTGAAAAGATGATGTTATCCAAACAAATCAGATAATACTATACATGAATAAAATCAAGTAGCGCAACAGTTCCAGAGGAAAAAGTCCAATGTCTGCAATAAAGTAGGTTGGAAGATTGGGACCATAGTTCATGGAAGGGCTGTACACAAGTCTGATGACAGAGAGGAAGAAGCTGTGCCTGATCTGGGTAAATAAACTGGGTAAACAAGGATAGACACAAAGTGCTGGGGTAACTCAGCGGACGGCTCAGGCAACATCTCTGGAGTAAAAGGATGGGTGATGTTTCTGGTCGGGACCCTTCTTCAGACGTAATGAGCCTGGAGTCTGCCTTCGAGTCGCACCATGAGAATACAAGCAGTTAAATAACAGGTAAGCAATGGAGGAAACCAAATCCTTTCATATCTATGAAGTAAAGATGAAGGCTTGCTTTAATATTGGAGTCCCAGGACATTCCAAGGAAACTTCACAAACAAATAATTGATCGTGAAGTGTACCAGCTTTTGTCATGTAGACAATCAGAGCCGTTATGTACACCACAGACAGCAAAGCCCGCAGTGAAAACTGCTGTGAAAGATGAGAATGCTCCCCAGAGAATTGATGGGACAACACTTTTGGTATCAAAAGATCTAACTGCAGCTTGTGAACAGATGAGAACAAACTGCTTTTTGGTATTAGGAGTTTTTTGTCTGGTCTGTTATTTTGCATTTATGAGCAATATAAAATAAAGCACGAGAAATAAGAGTTTTATTTTCCCCGGCCAAGCAGGAGAAATTGAAATGGACTATTGTATTATGGATCAGCATCCTCAGGACCATGCGCCTGCTTGTGGCTTAGTGCGAGATTGGCAAGGAACAGCGGAGGCAAAGCATGAGGAGTAGTCAGGTGACTTGAACTGCTGTTGCTGCACATGGGCGGCACGGTGGCGCAGCGATAGAGTTGCTGCCTCACAGCGCCTGAGACCCAGGTTCGATCCCGACTACGGGTGCTGTCTGTACGGAGTTTGTACGTTCTCCCCGTGACCCGCGTGGGTTTTCTCCAAGATCTTCGTTCCTTCCACACGCCAAAGACGTACAGGTTTGTAGCATTAATTGACCTGGTATAAATGTAAATTGTTCCCCGTGTGTGTAGGATAGTGTTAGTGTGCGGGAATTGCTGACCAGTACAGGCTCGGTGGGCTGAAGGGCCTGTTTCCGCACAGTATCTCCAATCTAAACTAAAGTCACAGATTACACAACATAGAACAATACAGTGCGTGGACAGCAATCCTTTTCACACCAAGGGTGGTGGGTGTATGGAATAAGCTGCCGGAGCAGGTAGTTGAGGCAGGGACTATCGAAACGTTTAAGAAACAGTTAGACAGGTACATGGATAGGACAGGTTTGGAGGAATATGGGCCAAATGCAGGCAGGTGGAACTAATGTAGATGGGACATGTTAGCCGGTGTGGGCAAGTTGGGCTGAAGGGTCTGTTTCCACACTGTAAAACTCTATAACAGCCCTTTGGCCCACAATGTCTGTGCCAAACATCACTTATCCGCCAGCACATAACACTTGCTCCTTCATTCCCTGCATATCCATACAAAAGTATTTTAAACGCCACCAGTATATCTACTTCAATCTCCACCCCCGACAGCAGGTTCCAGGCACTCTCCACCCACTGTGTAAAAGAACTTGCCCTGCTCACATCTCCTTTAAACTTTGTCCCTCTCACCTTAAAGCTATGGCCTCTAATATTTGATTTTTTTTCCATCCATGGAAATAAATTCCCATGCCTCTGATAATTTTATATTCCTCTCTCCAGTCTCATGCCAACCACTGCCATTCCAGAGAAAATAATCAAATGCCTCTCCAGCCTCCGCCTGTGGCTAAACCCTCCAATCCCGGCATCATTCATCCCCTCTCTCTCTCTCTCTCTCTCCGTCCCTCTCCCACCCAAGTCATTGTACCAGGTTCGAAGCCATCGTGCGATAGATACAATATGCTGGAGTAACTCAGTGAACACATTCCCTCACACAACCTGCATCACCACACAGCTAACAACAGGCATGAGAATTTCAAGACCAAAATGTAAGATTATAGAAGAAATCCCCTTCCCGTCAATGATATCAAATAGAATACCTGTAGATAGACACTAAATGCTGGAGTAACTCCACGGGTCAGGCAGCATCTCTGGAGTGAAGAATGAGTGACGTTTCGGGTCGAGACCATGCTTCAGATGATTAGCCATCGTGTTGAGTTTCATTGTCTGTTACTCGTTTTCACTTTTATCATCGTTACTGTTTTGCACATCTTTCATTAATTTGATCTATATCTCTCTACATCACCGTCTATATCTCTCGTTTCCCTTTCCCCTGACTCTCAGACTGAAGAAGGGTCTCGACCCGAAACATCACCTTTTCCTGTCTGACCTACTGAGTTACAGCTTTTTGAGTCTATATTTGGTTGAAACCATCATCTTCAGTTCCCTCCTGCTCCGTGGATTGTCACTTTGTCGTGGTGGAGAAGCTTGTGTGGACCCGAGATCCTGAGAGCGATGCCGTCTGGTCGGGCCACCCATGGCGGTAAGGTCGAGGGGGAGGTCTCTGACAATGAGCAATCCAACCAAGACCTCAACGGTGGAACAGGCGGAGGACGATGGCTGACCTTAGTGGAGCGTCACAACGGCTGGGAAGGCGGATGAAGGCTGCAGCAGAAAATGGTCTCCGGTCGTCTTGGACTCCATGCCACTGGATCCTGACCCAGATCTGTCAAGGACTGTGGGGTGGCTGTCTGTGCACCCGTCTCCCCACATTACTCTCTTCACTGGGCATGGTAATTGCCAGACAACAGGCAAATCTGGAGACTGTTACTTCCCAGCTGTGATCAGGCAACTGAACCATCCTACCGGAAACTAGCGAGCGGTCCTGAGCTACTATCTACCTCATTGGTGACCCTCGGACAATCTTTGATCGGGCTAAATGCACTATACGTTACACCTCTATGTATCTATACACTGTAAATGGCTCGGTGGAAGCATGTATTGTCTTTCCACTGACTGAATAGTATTTAACAAAAGCTTTTCACTGAACCTCAGTACATGTGACAATAAACTAAACTGAAACTGAAACAAATGCCCCAAAATTGCTTCTGAGATTTCTCCCTTGCAACTGGGAGAGTAAAGGAGTAGGTACACAAAATTGCTGGGGAAACTCAGCGGATGCAGCAGCATCTATGGAGCGAAGGAAATAGGCGACGTTTCGGGCCGAAACCCTTCTTCAGAGTAAAGGAGTATGCAGGCAACTTCAAGCTCATGGTGTGCAGGAAGGAACTCAGATGCTGGTTTACACCAAAGATAGACACAAAAAGCTGGAGTAACTCAGCAGGACAGGCAGCATCTTTGGAGAGAAGGAATGGGTGACGTTTCAGGTCGAGACCCTTCTACAGACTGCTCATGGTGATGGGTTGATGAGAACACCTCGTTAGCTGTCTCTCTCACTCTGTATTATAGATACTTCACGAAGCCGAGATACAATCTCGTTCCCGAAACCTAGCTCTCCTCGATTACAAAAATCGCTTCTGCCACTCCTTGGCCTTTTCTAACAATGGGATCAGCACAGCAAGAAAAACAGAGAACGTTCCCATTAATTACATCAGCCACTCCTGCAGCTCAACACCAATTTTCCTGCCATCAAAATTCATAATTTCTGACCTCATTTTAACTCAATAGCTCTTGAATAATACGTGAACAAGCAAGATTTGACAATGATACAATGCGCATCTATATTTAGCATCTATGTTACTTCCTCAATAGGAAAATAGCAATTTTCTACAATAATTAAATAATTAATGCTACAAATGAATCTTCCAGACACAATGTGGTTGGGCAACTGTATTAACTATTGTGGAGGCAATGAGATGGACGAAGGGAGACAAAGTGGCTTTTGTTCTCATTTGGCTGCTTGAAGCGCTGTGAGGCAGCATCTCTCCCACTGTAATAATAATAATAATGGATGGGATTTATATAGCGCCTTTCTAATACTCAAGGCACTGTGCCACCGTGATGCCCCACCCATACCTCTAAAGGAGACTGCGGCATTGGAGTCAGCCAGTCTACCTGGAGTTGCCTGGTGTCTACCTGGCAGCCGTAACGGCAGCGCCTGCCGGCGAGCTGCGGAGTAGCCGCAACCGGAGCCTCCGCGTGGTCGGAGCCCGCAGCCGAGGTCGGAGCCCGCGCACTGCAAGTCGACGGAGTCCGCGGCTGGGGCCTGGGACGGCGCTTCAGAGGCGCCCGGAGAGGATCTGGCGGCGATAGTGGAGAGGTCGGTGTGGCGGTCGATGATGGCGCCGACTGACGGTCGAGGACAGACACGTGCATGCGAGGACGCCGCTGCCGGAGGAAGGAACGAAGGAGGAGCCGGCGTGGGGGGACCGCCGTGACAGAGGGGGAAGAACGAAGGCGGATCTGACGCGGAAGTGGGTACACTTTGTAACTTTGCCATCGCCCTTTATGTGGCAACTATTTACATACCTTGGGTACGCCAGCGAAGACTTTCACTGTGACAATAAAGTATTCATTCATTCATTCATTCATTCATTCATTCATTGTAGGGAACGAATGAAGGACAACCGCTGAAGACAACATGATCAATGCGGTTCTCCCTTGTTGGGTAAAACGTTGCGAGCAGATTGCTGTGTCTCTGTGCGACACGTACACACTCACCCTGGCTTTAGCAAATCCACTCATTAAAAATGCATCAGTATAATTAGATGCCATTATCACAAAAATAAACTGAACGGTTTATTGCATTAAGCCGCGTTCACTGCGACTTGTGGTTTCACTCTGCAGCTCCTGAAAGGAAGTGGAGGAGCCAGAGGGCTGAGGGAGAGCTGAGAAGGGGAGGAGACAGCAAGGGCTACCAGAAATTGGAGAAGTTAATGTTCAGGCCACTGGAATGCAGACGGCACAAGTACTTGTATGGCCGCACGCTGGCGCAGCGGTAGAGTTGCTGCTTCACAGCGCCAGAGACCCGGGATCTATCCGGACTCTGCGTGCTGTCTGTACGGAGTTTGTACGTTCTCCCCGTGACCGGCTGGGGTTTCTCCGGGTGCTCCGGTTACCTCCCACATTCCAAATTGTCCCTAGTGTGGGATAGAACTGGTCAGCACTGGGCCAAAGTGGGCCAAAGGGTCTGTTTCCATGCTGTGTCTCTAAACGAGAGCTAAAAAGCTTGCTGGTTGATGGGAGGGAACAGTCCTTGAACTCATGATTCTCACGGTCCTGTCACCTTCTTCCCAATGGAGTGATTGGATAGCTTTTATGACAGAAATCATCATTATAAAATTGACAATCTTTCCTGCATTAATGATTGCGTCCGTTAGCCCGAGTCACAGAAGCCGCTGCGCACACATCGTGCACATGTCCCAGCTCCAGTCGTCGCCCCATGCCCACCACCTAGCCAGCCAATCCTCTATTCTAATGACGTTGATCCAGGGATACATGTCAATACGAGATGAAGGACAAGGGCTGCAAACTATGATCAAGACCATGAAGGCCTCCTTATCCACTCCCCCACCCCCACACACAGGGCGGCATGGTAGAGTTGCTGCCTTACAGCACCAGTGACCCGGGTTCGATCCCGACCATGGGTGCTGTCTGGACGGACTTTGTACGTTCTCCCCGTGACCTGCGTGGGTTTTCTCCGAGTGCTCCGGTTTTCTCCCACACTCCAAAGAATTGCAGGTTTGTAGGTTTGTCCCTAATGTGTAGGATAGAACTAATCTATAGATGATTGGTGGTCAGCGCAGACTTGAAGGGCAGAAGGGCCTGTTTCCACTGTATCTCATAGAAACATAGAAAATAGGTGCAGGAGTAGGCCATTCGGCCCTTCGAGCCTGCACCGCCATTCAATATGATCATGGCTGATCATCCAACTCAGTATCCCATCCCTGCCTTCTCTCCATACCCCCTGATCCCTTTAGCCACAAGGGCCACATCTAACTCCCTCTTAAACATAGCCAATGAACTGGCCTCAACTACCTTCTGTGGCAGAGAATTCCAGAGATTCACCACATCTCTCAACTGAAATGAACAAAATCAGTCTGAAATAGGATCCATGAAACGTCACCTATCCATGTTCTCCACGGATCCTGCCTGACCCACTGAGTTCCTCCAGCATTTGTGTCTAACCATGCTCTTTTTCAAAGTACAATCAGAGATCTGACACAGTTGCCATGCCGGCAGCTTCTCTGTTCTCCACTCTCACCTACATAGCCTTGCTTCCTGCGTTTCTGGACTACCCCGTAAGTATATAGGCATTCAGTCTGACAGGCAGTCACTATCTTATCTGGGTGCCAGACACACATTTGTTTTAACAAAATTCTAATCGATTACAGGTCTACAACTAAGCAACACTTCAAATCATAAACACATTGGCTGATGTTTTACACACAAAACAATTTCACTACTTCCTACCACATTCCCCCCACAGTTTGATTGTAACATCTATTTCCTGTTTGTTTGCAGCAAGTCATTTGCTCACTTTAGTGAAGCAGTCTGCTGGCAATAAGGAAATACCCTTTTATTTGTTGTTGCACTATGATCGGGCACAAGTGTTTTGATGCAAAGATGGTCAGTGTTTTGAAGGAGTCAAGTCAAAAGCGTTTCATTGCCACTCAGATAGTACAATGACATTCTTACTTGCAGCAGCACAACAGAATACGTAAGGATAGTACACTGTAAACAATAAAAGGTTCAGTGTGTGTACACACACTATACACAGTGCATTCAGAAAGTGTTCAGACCCCTTCACTTTTTCCACATTTTTTAACGTTACAGCCTTATTCTAAAATGGATTAATTCTTTTTTTTTTATCATCAATCTACACACAATGCCCCATAATGCCCCATAATGACGCTACAAGCTTGGCACACCTGTATTTGGGTAATTTCTCCCATTCTTCTCTGCAGATCCTCTCAAGCTCTGTCAGGTTGGATGGGGAGCGTCGATGCACAGCTATTTTCAGGTCCCTCCAGAGATATTTGATCGGGTTCGTCACACACATACCTACATATATACATACATACACACATGTACATACACACACATCATCATCATCGATGCATCTAGGATCAGGTGATAAATACAGATGCAGACCAGCCAACATTACCACACCTCCGTGCATCCACCGGTCTCCTCCACAGCTATAAAACACAGATGGAAATTGATCCTCAGCATCTTCTTCATTTTACAGCCTGTTGGCTCCTCGTGAGCTGCTGCGATGTGAAGCCAGGTCACGAAAGCTGCAAAATAGCGTTAGCAGCACAGTCGCCCGACCCCTTTCATGTTTGTTTATTTTGAGTCAAGTTTTTACTCGCTATAGGCTCATGTCTGATGGAGACTCAGTATGGTGAACTGTGAGGCATTCAATGCAGTGATTTGATGGTACAATGAACAATGTCATAATTCTGGGATCGATTCCGACCTCAGGTGCTGTCTGCGTGGAGTTTGCACGTTCTCCCTGTGACCGTGTGGGTTCCCTCCGGGTGCTCCGGTTTCCACCCACATCCCAAAGGCGTGCAGGTTTGTAGGTTAATTGGTCCTCAGTAAAGTGCCCCGAATACGCAGGGTGTGGATGCAACCATGAGATAACATGGAACCAGTGTGAACGGGTGATCGGTGGTCGGCGTGGACGCGATGGGCCGAAGGGCCTGTTCCCATGCTGTATCTTTCCGTCAATCAATTGTGAAAAATTTGTGCTAATTGTATTTCCTGTATATATGAATGAAGTTTGTTTTTGATATTAAAATAATGGTTGCAATTCAAGGCACTAAAGCAAGACTTGAATCCACAAACCTCTGGCAATACTAAGTGGGTCACATGGTACATAAAATGGATCTTCCGATTCCATAGGATCTAGGAGCAGAATTAGGCCATTCAGCCCATCAAGTCAACTGTACTGTTCAATCATGGCTGGTCTATCTTTCCCTCCCAACCCCATTCTCCTGCCTTCTCCCCATAACCCGTGACACCCATTTCTAATCAATAATCTGTCAATGTCCACCTTAAAAATATCCATTGACTTGGCCACCTCTGACTAAAGTAATTCCTCCTCATTCCAGAATGGAAAAGCATCTCCCACACACTGTCTGTTCTTGGAGTGAGGTATCGCATCTTTAGGGTTGCCAACTTTCTCACTCCCAAATAAGGGACAAAAGGTCAACATTTAGCCCAGTGTACGGGACCGTTGGCAACCCTACCCCCCTTGTACAAACAGTTTCATTGCAGAAAGTTCTAATCCAAGAGTAGGGGATTCCCCTCACAGCGACAGTTATTCCCGTCACACCAAATGACAACTAAATGCCAGGAAAAATGAGCACAATCAAAATGCATCAACTCGTAAGAGATTACTGGGAATGAGTTCACGGCAGTAATCTGTTCTTACTGCTCTTACAACAGTCATGGATCATTCTGAGGGCCCGGGACCTCGGTTGAATCCTTGATTAGATTCTTACTGTGCAATAACTCATAGCTATCCATTATCTTATATGCAGTTATGATGTCTTTATAGAGTAGTGTTATCAATCACATGTGGATTGCCGGTTGAAATACTGTTTACAGCCGGCAGTTAGTGTTGAAAATGGCTTTTAAACCTTGCTAAAATTAGCCCTCATTGCAGCTACGGAAAAAGCTGATAATGTCCATCCGTCTCATATTGTACAGCTTATGTATTGCTTGGTGTTAACTATTATACATTAATACTGTGCAGAGTTAAAGCTAGCAATCCACTGCCATCTGATGCAGTTGGCTTCTGTATCACACATCAAGTAAAGGGGGGGGACATTGACTTTCATCTTATCCTCTGATACATGTATCAGAATTATTCTGTGCATTTGGACAGCGCACTGTGGAGATAAAGGGAAATGATCAATTCTCGCACAGTTTGACTGTGTCTCCGTGCCAACATATACAATTCTTAAGGGATTGGACAGGCCAGATGCAGGAAAAATGGCCCCCATATTGGGGGAGTCCAGAACCAGGGGTCACACAGTTTAAGAATAAGGGGTAGGCCATTTAGGACTGAAATGAGGAAAATCTTCTTCACCCAGAGAGTTGTGAATCTGTGGAATTCTCTGCCACAGAAGGCAGTGGAGGCCAATTCACTGGATGTTTTCAAGAGAGAGTTAGATTTAGCTCTTAGGGCTAACGGAATCAAGGGATAGGGAGAGAAAGCAGGAACGGGGTACTGATTTCTGGATAATCAGCCATGATCATATTGAATGACGGTGCTGGCTCAAAGGGCCGAATGGCCTACTCCTGGACCTATTCTCTATGTTTCTATGTAACTCTTGTCATTGTGCTATGCACCAGGTGTTGGGGAGCACTCCACTTACACCCAAAACTGTGCACAAGGGGAATAGGGGAAATCTCATGCTTATTTAATAGGGCAAACTCATCTTCGTCAGTTCTATTTCAGTTTCGTGTGTATCAATGGATGAATAATCAACACAAGACTTGCCAACAGGCTGCTGCATGCGCTCATTTACTTCTGAGAGTTGGCGTTAACCATTTCAGAGAATTAGGTAGGAAGGAACTGCAGTTGCTGGTTTAAATCGAAGATAGACACAAAATGCTGGTGTAACTCAGCAGGACAGGCAACATCTCTGGAGAGAAGGAATGGGTGATGCTTCAGGTCGAGACCATTCTTCAGACCTATGAGTTTGGACTGAAGATGGGTCTTGTGGATCTCTTGTGTCTATCAGAGAATGGTGTATTTGTCGCAGGCGAAACATAATCAGCTTGGTGTGGGAATGGGCACAAGCTTGTACATCCCGCAAGGTCACCTTGCTGGGCACGAGGAACTGCAGACGCTGGAATCTTGAGTGAAACACAAAGTGCTCGAGTAACTGAGAGGGTCAGGCAGCATCTATGGAGGGAATGGGCGGGTGACGTTTCGGGTTGAGACAAAGTCGTCGGCTACACCTCTGTATTCAGCTTCCCTCCCCTCACAGATGCAGCCCACAATTGCAAACATCCAAAAACATCTGCTGGTGGCAGGAGTCCGAGTTGTATCTGAAGTCCAAAGTGTAGACGGTGACCAGGAAGGGAGAGACGACCAACCTTGTGGGGCCCCTGTGTTGCTCACTACCATGTCCGAGATACAGCTCTACAGCCTGACATATTGTGGCCGTCCAGTCAGGTAGTTGCTGATCCTGGACACCAAATGGAGCATACACCCGCATCTTCATCAGTTTGCTCCCTAGCAGGGCAGGCCGGATGGAGAAGTCAAATAACACAACAACTCACAATGCTTCCTTGTTTATCCAGGTGAGCATAGGAACAATGGAGCAGATGGATGAGAACTCAAGAAGGGTAACCCACTTAGACAGACAGAAGAAAGATTTAAAATTGGTGTTATAACATTGGCTTATTCCTGGCAACAAGGCTTGCATTTACATAGCACCCAACATCTCAGGATGTCCCAATGCACCTGAGGAACAACAAATGCTTGACGTTCAGATACTATTGTAATGGAAGAAACCATGTACATATAATTAGGGGTAGGTAGCTCAGCCATTCATCATCTCAGCCATTTAGTAGCTAATCTGATTTTAATGTCAGCTCCACTTTCCCACCCACCCCAGTAATCTTTTACCCACTTGTGTATTAACCAGTGTGGAGATGTATTAAACATATTCAAAGATTCTGCTTCAACTCCACAGATAGACAATCCTCTGAAAGATTAAAAATTCCCTCCTCTGTCAAAAGGAGCAACCACCCATCTCAAACCTGTGATCCTCCCTCAAGAGGAATCATCTTTAATGCATGCACCCTGCCGAGACTCTTCTGAAATATTCCAATTTATGCAAAGCAGACTAATGCAAGCAGCAATCTGATCATCAGATTACTGAGTAGAAACAAGGAACTGCAGGTGCTGGTTTATCGAGGGAAGACACAAAGCGCTGAAGTAACTCAGCAGATAAAGCAGCACCCTTGGAGAATGTGGATAGGTGATGTTTCTAGTCACACCTGCCGGTGTTTGGACCATCTCCCTCTAACCCTAACCTGTCCACGTATCTTTCTAAATGTTTCTTAAATATTGTGTTAGTCCCTGCCTCAATTACCTCCTTCAGCAGCTCGTTCCGTACACCCACCAACCTTTGTGTGAAAAAGTTATCCCTCAAGATCTTATTAAAACATTCCCCCCTCACCTTAAACCTATGTGTTCTGGTTTTCAATGCCCCCCTCCACTCTGGGCAAGAGATTCTGTGCATGGACTCAATATCTTCCTCAGTCAACAGAAAGACTAAAGATGATAAGAATTGTGAACAGAGAAGAGTGAAGCAATTATATTGAGTGATTGTAGATCCACTTGTGGGACCCACACACAGGATCATCTGTGTTGGGCACCATCTCACTGTTTGTTTGAATCTTGCATTCAGACTTGCACCAACACCAGACTCTCATTCCCAGCATGAAATGAACAATGCTGAGATAAGCACCAAACCAAACAGGTACAACTTTGTTATATTTAGTTCATCAAGTTGCTGAGAGAACCAGGGGACTTACTGCCTCCCTTCTCAACAGATATAGCCTGACACCAACAGTGAAACACACTAATGTTACATAAATAACTTCCCTCACCTTCCTTTCCCATCAGGTTCCAGAATCTGCAGCCTTCCCTTCTCCCCCACACCTGACCCTTATCGTCTCATCGTCTCATCAACTCCCCACACCTGACCCATATCTTCTCATCAACTACCCCACACCTGTACCCTATTAACACTTGTGCAGGAAGGAACTGCAGATGCTGGTTTAAACCAAAGTTAGACACAAATAGCTGGAGCAAAGGGGCTGTCCCACTGTACGAGCTAATTTAAGAGTTCTCCCGAGTTTCCCCTGATTTGAACTCGGAGAATTATGGTAATAGCCGCTAGGTCGTAGGTACTCGGGGTTCTCGTGGACATTTTTCAACATGTTGAAAAATCTTCACGAGTCTTCCCGAGCTTACCGTGTTTCCCGAGTACCTGCCGTTAGCGTTACGAGCCACCAAGAGGTGTCCCGAGCTCCGACGTACCCGTTACGTACATTCTACGTACTTACCACGAGTTTGATTTTTTTTAAACTCAGGACAGCTCTTGAATGACCTCATACAGTGGGACAGGGCCTTTACTCAGCGGGACAGGTTGCATCTCTGGAGAGAATGAATAGGGTCGAGACCCAAAACGCCACCCATTCCTTCTCTCAAGAGAATACAGCGCAGATACAGCGGATACAGACCCTTCGGCCCACCGGGTTCGCACCAACCAGCAATCCCCGCATCATCCTACACCCACCAGGACAATTTAACAATTTACTGAAGTCTATTAATCTACAAACCTGTACATCTTTGGAGTGTGGGAAGAAACCGAAGATTTCGGAGGAAACCCACGCAGGTCACGGGGAGAACGTACAAACTACGTACAGACAGCACCCGTAGTCGGGATCGAACCCGGGTCTCCGGTGCTGCATTCGCTGTAAGGCAGCAACTCTACCGCTGTGCCACCGAGACCTGTCCCACTGAATTACTCCAACTTTGTGTTTATCCGCTTATCACTCGCTGACTCTTGCTCCACCCTCCCCAACCTCTATACTTGTTCCTTCCCCCATGTTTCAGTGGCGATGAATGCCCTTGGCCAGAAATATCAGCTGTCCATTTCAATCCACAGATGCTGCCTGACCTGCTGAGTTGCTCCAGCTGTTTCTCCTTTCTTTGAATCTCAAGCTTTTCACTGCTTCAAAATCGGAAAGCAACACTTGAAACGTAACCAGCAGTTGAAGCACTTTGATGGATCTATTTTGAACTTTAATCTTTCTTTTATTTAAAAATTAATGTAATATATAATGCATAAAATGAAAGCAATAACTATATGCAATAGTAGACATTGATGCTATAATTATCTTATATTATTGTTGCATTATTATACAAATTTAGAAAGACTCTTGCTGGAATGTGGAATTTATCAAAACTGAATGCGTTCGAGCGAGGCTCCTTTGTCTTTTGATTTACAGTGAATTGGATTAATGGTGGAAATTTTCAGAATCATAGAATCATACATAAATTCATTCATAAGTCATAGGAGCAGAATTAGGCCATTTTGGCCATTGTGTACTCCGCCATTCAATCATGGCTAATCTATCTCCCTCCTGCGCCAGATCTCCATTTGTTCTCCCCCCCCCCCCCCTCCAGATCCCCCCTCCCCCTCACGGTGCCCCCCCCCTACCCCTGGCCCTCCATTGTTCGCTCCCCCCCCCCCCCCCCCCCCACAACCGCACGCCGGTCATGGCAACAAATCATGAGAGGAATAGATTGGGTAGATGCACAGAGTCTTTTACCCAGAGTAGGGGAATCGAGGACCAGAGGACATAGGTTCATGGTGAAGGGGGAAAGATCCCTTGTTCAGACCAACATCGCCAAGTCATTCTTGCGTGTCTGCAGTCTCTGTCTGTAGTGGTCTCTCTGCCAGTATCTGCCGCTGACTCACTAGGTCATCCTTCCATGACTGTGATGCCCTTGCAGCTGGGAGATCTTCCTTCTGAGACAACACTTCAACAGCTATTATTAGCTGTAATTGCAGCCTTCTCTTTGATTTAACGCTACGTTTTGCACTCTACTCTCCCCTGACCTCAGCAAACAGGACTCCAGCTCACTGCCCTTCTCCAATGACATAATTGTCAGCTCTTTGTGGCAATTTTAATATGTTACAAAATAACAATTTTGATCTGCACTCAGGTGGCCAATTACAATGTCACTAATGACAATGGGTGTCAATGCTTACAGTGGGATTTCCATAGATTAACATGCAGTATGTGTGTGTCTTTGTAAATGTATTCTGTGTAAGTATCTCGGTGTTATGCAAGGTTGATATTTGTGTCCTTACGAGTTTAATGATGGGTTAGGATAAGTGGAGGACAGGATGCGAGTGTTTAGCGTTTGTTTGAGTGAGTTCTCTTTATTTAGTAGATGCTGGCAGCACAGGTGGTTAGAGCAGGTATCGAGGGCTGTTCTGTGATGACACAACCAACTGTTGAGCCTTCCCGAGGTGTCATGGGCCTAACTCAACGACACACCAGTGAAGGGAGGTGCCCACTTGATCACCCCGATAACATCCTGGCATCTACACCATCAGGTTTTGGTTATGTGCTTGTTACCATGTAGCTAGCCGATTCTTGCATGTGGAGTTAGTTATTGTCCTTAGCATAAGTTTGTATAATCAGTTTAGTGTTTGGCTTTGGGCTTGGTTCTCTTGATTGAGAGTTTATCTTGGTGTTATAGAACAAGTACTATATAATACTAGAAGTACATCCTGGTGTTTTAGTACAAGTACTATATAATACTAGAAGTACATCTTGGTACTATAGAACAAGTACTATATAATACTAGAAGTACATCCTGGTATTATAGAACAAGTACTATATAATACTAGAAGTACATCCTAATGTTTTAGTACAAGTACTATACAATACTAGAAGTACATCTTGGTACTATAGAACAAGTACTATATAATACTAGAAGTACATCCTGGTGTTTTAGTACAAGTGCTATACAATACTAGAAGTACATCTTGGTACTATAGAACAAGTACTATATAATACTAGAAGTACATCCTGGTGTTTTAGTACAAGTACTATATAATACTAGAAGTACATCTTGGTACTATAGAACAAGTACTATATAATACTAGAAGTACATCCTGGTATTATAGAACAAGTACTATATAATACTAGAAGTACTTTGTCTTTTAATTGCAGTTTTGTATTTGTATTTGCGAAGGATTTTACATTTAGATCTGGAAATACAAACTCCAAGATTTCTCTGCATATTGACACAGAACACCACCCATTATTGTTTGTCATCTACATCAATGATTTGGATGAGAACGTACAGGGCAAGATGAGCAAGTTTGCTGATGATACAAAAGTGGGTGGTTTTGCAGATAGTGAAGATGGTTGTGAAAGATTGCAGCAGGATCTGGATCGATTGGCCAGGTGGGCGGAGGAATGGTTGATGGAATTTAATAGTATGAGGTGTTGCATTTTGGGACATTGAACAAGGGCAAGACCTACACAGTGAATGGTCGGCTCTGGGGAGTGTTGCAGAGCAGAGGGATCTAGGAGTGCAGGTGCATGGTTCCTTGAAGGTCGAGTCGCAGGTAGATAAGGTGGTCAGAAAGGCTTTTGGCACTTTGGCCTTCATCAGTCAGAGTATTGAGTAAAGAAGTTGGGAGGTCATGTAGCAATTGTAGGATTCACAAAAAGTTAATTTGCAAGTCGAATCGGTGGTAAGGAAGGCAAATGCAATGCTTGCATTTATTTCCAGAGGACTAGAATATAAAAATAGTGATGTATTGCTGAGACTTTTGGAGTATTGTGAGCAGTTTTGGGCCCTATAATCTGAGGAAGGTTGTGCTGGCGTTGGAGAGGGTCCAGTGGAGGCTTAGTAAATTGTCCTTAGTTTGTAGGCCAGTGCTAGTGTGCGGGGATTGCTGGTCAGCGTGGACTAGGTGGGCTGAAGGGCCTGCTTCGCGCTGTTTCTCTCAACTAAACTAACCATTGAAATGTGAATCCCATCCCTTGGACTAATGAAGGGCAACCTTTACTCTGTTAATGCAGCAAAACCCAAGGGGAAAATAATTTTGGACAATGTCAGCTCGATTCACCAGGTTAATTCCCGGGATGTTGGGACTGACATATGATGAAAGAATGGGTCGACTGGGCTTATATTTTCACACAGAGAGTGGTGAATCTCTGGAATTCTCTGCCGCAGAAGGTAGTTGAGGCCAGTTCATTGGCTATATTTAAGAGGGAGTTAGATGTGGCCCTTGTGGCTAAAGGGATCAGGGGGTATGGAGAGAAGGCAGGTACAGGGTACTGAGTTGGATGATCAGCCATGATCATATTGAATGGCGGTGCAGGCTCGAAGGGCCGAATGGCCTACTCCTGCACCTATTTTCTATGTCTATGTCTATATTCATTGGAATTTAGAAGGGTGAGAGGGGATCTTATAGAAACATATACAATTCTTAGAGGATTGGACAGTGTAGATGCAGGATAAATGTTCCCGATGTTGGGGGAGTCCAGAACCAGGGGTCACAGTTTAAGAATAAGGGGTAGGCCATTTAGGACTGAGATGAAGAACAACTTTTTCACACAGAGAGTTGTGGAATTCTCTGCCACAGAAGGCAGTGGAGGCCAATTCACTGGATGTTTTCAAGAGAGAGTTAGATTTAGTTCTTAGGGCTAAGGGAATCAAGGGATGTGGGGGAAAAAGCAGGAACGGGGTACTGATTTTGGATGATCAGCCATGATCATATTAAATGGCGGTGCTGGCTCAAAGGGCTGAAGGGCCTACTCCTGCACCTATTCCCTCCGAGTCCTCGCTGACCAGCGATCCCTGCACAGTAACACTATCCTACACACACTAGGGACAAGTTTTTACATTTATACCAAGCTGATTAACCTACAAACCTGTACGTCTTTGGAGTGTGGGAGGAAACCGAAGATCTTGCAGAAAACACACGCAGGTCACGGGGAGAACGTACAAACTCCGTACAGACAGCACCTGTAGTCAGGATGGAACCCGGGTCTCTGGCGCTGTGAGGCAGCAACTCTACCGCTGCACCACCGTGCCGGCGTGTTGAGGCAGTTTCCGACCTGGGTCTGACCCGAGCTCAGAGTTCTGGGATGTTGACAGAGCAACCCCCTCCCATGGAGAAGGCAAGATCTAAATTCCAAGACAGCCCTCAGTTACACAAATGTAATAAGTGTCAAAGGATGACAGCAGACACCAGAATGGAGAAAATATTGTATTAATATTTCTCAGATGCTGCAGGGGTTAAGATTAAATAAGCGTTTTTAACAGGTCAGCTTTTATATTTGCAACACAGCAGTGTGAGCAGTGAAATAAATGAAGCTGTTCTTAACCTACAACAACTATAACAAAAAACACTTTAATGCAATTAATTTTGTGCATCTCTCATTCCTGGTGGCGTTGGGATAAAGCCCCAAAGATGATTGTTGATCCATGTGGCTATTTTGCTGCTTGTACAGTGAATGTATGTGGGGGCAGTGGGTGGGGAGGGTGGTGGTGGTGGTATTCATCACATCCACATCACGTGCTGCTGCATTCATCACGCAGCAGGGGCTCAGGACAAAGGGCACATCACACAGACCAGACTCCCCACCGCTGACCACACACACGCACACGCACACGCACACACACACACACGCGCAGCAGGGGCTCAGGACAAAGAGCACATCACACAGACCAGACTCCCCACCACTGACTCCATCTACACTTCACGCTGCCTCGGGAAAGGAGCCAACATAAACAAAGATCTGGTGGTAATGAAAATTAAAATGGCGGCACAGTGGTAGAGCTACTGCCTCACAGCGCCAGAGTCCTGGGTTCGATCCCGACTATGGATACTGTCTGCAAGAGCGGAACACACTATCAAAACATGGAGGGGACGGGGGACACAATTTTTTGGCGGGCGCATGTGCTCACACACACACACACGCGCGCACGCACGCACGCACACACGCACACGCGCGCGCGAGGCTTTGGAGGCTCAATCCAGCGCTAAATGCAGCTCAACTGCCTGTCTCGCCAGGTTAACCAACAGCCCTGTCTGGGCTGACGGGACACCAGCGCTGCTTCTCCGCGCTGGCCATATTTCCCGCAAGCCCAGGCAGGTTAACCTGGCGGGGATGTCCCCCACCTCTTAAAACATGGGGGGGGAACGTGTCCCCTCTGGCCCCCCCGGGTTTTTCCGCCCCTGACTGTCTGTATGGAGTTTGTACGTTCTCCCTGTGACCACGTGGGTTTTCCCAAGGTGCACTGGTTTCCTCCCACATTCCAAAGATGTACAGGTTTATAGGTTAATTGGCTTTGGTTTAAACAATTGTAAATTGTCCCTCAAGTGTAGGACAGTGGTACTGTACGGGGTGATCACATTCGGCGCAGGCTCGGCGTAGAGCTGTGAACTTTGTGATTGTCAAGGTTCAGTCACTGAGCATATTCAAGGCAGAGATGAACGGGTTTTTAGATATCAAGGAAATCACAGGCAAAGGGGCTGAATGGCCTGTTCCTGCTTCTGTTACTCACGGGCCTTACCTCTTTGATTCAACCCTACATTTCTGCTTGGACACTTGGAGAGCCGATGGCAGTGTGGACGTTGAATTAGACCTCAGCATATCTGAGCAATGGGAGGGGCACCAGTCCTTGTTCTGTGCTGGTTTCTAATGGAAAGCATGTGACCAAGTGGATGGATTTAGTTGAACATCTAAGGAAGGGTTCCAACCCATAACCTCACCTACCCATGTCCTCCAGAGATGCTGCCACACACGCTGAGTTACTCCAGCACTTTGTGTTTTACTCAAGATTCCAGCAACTGCAGTTCCTTGTGTCTCCATATTTAGTTGAAATATTCAACAATAAATAGAAACATTCCGACAGGTACACGGACAGGACAGGTTTAGAGGGATATTGGCCAAACGTAGGCACGTGGATCTAGTGTAGATGGGACATGTTGGTCGGTGTGGGCAAGTTGGGCCAAAGGGCCTGTTTCCACTGTAGCACTCTATGAATTTATTCCTTTAAGGTTTAAAAGCTTCCTAAAGCGGCTTTTTCACGGGGCGACTTGACGCAAGATGTAACCAGAGTGAAGTGGTCGTGGTCTAGCACGATATCACACGATATAACGGAGGGTAGATAAAGAGTTCCCACGGTACTCGGCATTTCTGTTATTTGTGCGAGTGACTTGTCCGTCTCCCGAGCTTTCCCGTTAAATCTTGAATGAACATTGTGAAGTGTTGTTAAATCATCACGTGGCACAAATGATGTCACTTTTTTTTCACACACTATAAATATCCTCCCTTGGTTGAATTGGCTCATTTGGAGACATGTTTTACTGTGTATGTGGGAGACACAGATGGACTGAGCACAAGTACCTCGGTCTTAACGCTAATACTCTCGAAGAAATTCTTAAGTGCGATATTGGTGAGTTATTCTCTTTGAAATCTGTCGCTGTGCAGAGCATCTACAGAGAGACAGGAACCAATGGGAGAGATGGCAACATGAATAGTTGGAGAGTGATACTTCTGATACTTTTTTCATATGCCATTTATTAAAGCTGGCCAATATATCTTCATGAAGCATGAGCATTTAAAGCAGGAATATATTTTCTCTACACGTCCCATCATCGGGGCATGTGTTCATGGGCAAGGTGTGTCTCCTCATTGTCTTTCCCCTGTGTCCCTGACAGAGTGTTCTCCCGACCCCTGAGATTCTCCGAGCCGTCCTCATCCCACAGGATGGCAGGTCAGCTGTTATCAGGCAACTTTTTTTTTTTTTTATTTCAAAATATACTTTATTCAATTGGTAAATATATACAATTTCTGAACCATTCAAAACAAATTTCATCCGACATTTTCGGAGACTATACAAACTTTTTCCAGTACAATTTTTTTTTTTATATTTGTCAAATTTCACCATACAGTCCCCCACCAGTGCCACTCTGTGGCCCCTGTTCAAGTAATAAATATATACAATGTGTACAAAGTGCGAAAATTTCCATCTGACATTTCAAGTTCCACAAAAAATGTCCCCCACCCGTGCCACTCATGTGGCCCTCTGGTGTGGGATACCTTCCCTTAATTTAATTTAATTTGAGGGGCGTCTCCACCATACTGTGCCCCCCATGTCCAGCAGCGGAAGGACCCTAGACTGTGGCCCTCCCCCACCGAGCCTTGGCGTTGGCTGCACCAAGCTTCAGCGAGTCCCTTAGCACGTACTCCTGCAGTCTGCAGTGGGCCAGTCGGCAACATTCCCTGACGGACATCTCGCTCTGCTGGGTGGTGAGCAACGCTCGGGCAGACCAAAGAGCGTCTTTCACCGAGTTGATGACCCTCCAGCAGCACTCGATGTCAGTCTCTGAATGTGTCCCTGGGAACAGTCCGTAAATCACAGAGTCCTCTGTGACGGAGCTGTTCGGGATAAATCGTTCCAGGGACCCTTTCATACCTCTCCAGACTCGTTTTGCAAATCCACACTCTGCAAAGAGGTGGGCAACCGTCTCCTCTCCATAGCAACCGTCCCGGGGGCAGCGTGCGCTGGTAGTGAGGTTCCGACGGTGCAGGAAGGATCTAACTGAGAGGGCTCCCCTCACCGCCAGCCAAGCCAGGTCTTGGTGCTTGTTGGTCAGTTCTGGCGATGAGGCATTTTGCCAGACAAGCTGGGCAGTCTGCTCTGGGAACCACGCCACCGGATCCATCGAGTCCTTTCCCTGCAGTGCCTGCAGGACATTACGTGCTGACCACTGCCCGATGGACTTGTGGTCAAAGGTGTTGGTCCGGAAGAACCTGTCAACAGACGTCAGATGGGGCGGCAATGTCCAGCTGACTGGTACATTGCGTGGCATCTGCGCCAGGCCCATCCTTCGCAACACCGGGGACAGGTAGAACCTCAGCAGGTAGTGGCACTTAGTGCCCACGTGCCTTGGCTCTACACTCCGCCTGATGCAGCCACACACAAAGGTGGCCATCAGGATGAGGGCGACGTTGGGCACGCTTTTGCCCCCCGTTGTCTGCCGACTTGTACATGGTGACCCGTCGTACCCGGTCCATCCTCGACCCCCAGATGAACTGGAAGACGGCCCGGGTGATCCCCGTGGCGTAGGAGGGAGGGACAGGCCACACCTGTGCCAAGTACAGCAGACCCGAGAGCACCTCACACCTGATGACCAAATTTTTCCCGGTTATGGAGAGGGAGCGTTGCTTCCACAGCTCCAGCTTCCTCCCCACCCTGGCTATCCGCTCCAGCCAATTCTTGTTACTCGACTCAGCCCCCCCGAACCAGATTCCCAGCACCTTCAAGAAGTCAGGCTTGATGGTGAAGGGGATGGAAGATCGGTCGGGCCAGTTGCCAAAGAGCATGGCCTCGCTCTTCCTGCGGTTCACCCTGGCTCCCGTGGCCGACTCAAACTGGTCACAGATGCTGATCAATCTGCGGACCGACCTTGGATCCGAGCAGAAGACGGCGACATCGTCCATGTACAGGGAGGTCTTGACCTGAATGCCCCCACTGCCTGGCAATGTCACTCCTCTTATGCTCGCATCCTTCCTGATGGACTCGGCAAAAGGTTCAATACAGCAGACAAACAAGACAGGAGAGAGAGGGCAACCCTGCCTGACTCCAGACCTTACAGGGAAACTGTCTGATTCCCACCCATTGATTTGGACTGCACTACGGATGTCGGTGTAGAGCAGTTTGATCCAATTTCGGATTCCCTCCCCAAAACCCATTTTGGAGAGCACGTCCCTCATGTACGTGTGCGATATCCTGTCGAAGGCCTTCTCCTGGTCCAAGCTGACTAGGCAGGCATCCACCCGTCTGTCCTGCACGTAGGCGATGGTATCTCTCAGCAGCGCTAGGCTGTCTGAGATTTTCCTGCCAGGTACAGCACAGGTTTGGTCCGGGTGGATCACCCGTCCCAGAGCAGACTTGACCCGGTTGGCGATGGCCTTAGACAGGATCTTGTAGTCTACATTCAACAATGTTATGGGTCTCCAATTCTTTATATCTTTCATCTCCCCCTTCTGCTTGTAGATTAGGGTGATGCTGCCCTTCCTCATGGAGTCTGACATGCTGCCGGCTAGAAGCATGTCGTTGTACACTTCCAGCAGGTCCGGGCCCACCCAGTCCCACAGAGCCGAATACAACTCGGCCGGTAAGCCATCGCTTCCGGGAGTTTTACTCGAGTCAAAGGATCGGATGGAGCCAGTCAGCTCCTCTAGGGTCAGTGGTTGGTCCAGACTCTCCTGCTTGCTGTCCTCCAAGACCTCCGTGATAGAGGACAGGAAGTTCTGGGAGGCGGTGCTGTCTGTGGCCTTTTGGTCATACAATTCCGAGTAAAAGGATTTGCAGACCCTCATCATGTCTGTCTGCGAGGATGCTACCGAGCCGTCCTCCTCCCTAAGGCTGTTGATCACAGAGCTCCCCCTGTGAACCTTATGGAAGAAGAAACGTGAGCACGTCTCATCCTGCTCCACATGGCGGACCCTGGATCGGAAGATGATCTTGGAGGATTCAGAGGTAAAGAGCCGAGCTTGCCGGTCCTTCACCTCTCTAAGTTCCTCCCTCACATCCACCCCCCTCGACTGCAGAAGGAGCAGTTGTTGCAATTCTGTCTGGAGTTGGCACAATTCCCTCTGACTCTGTCTTGCTCTCTGAACCCCTTTGGCTATGAAGAACCTCTTAATGTTCTCCTTGGTTGCTTCCCACCAGAGTGTCGGGGAGTCAAAGAGGGGCCTCACCGTTCTCCAACGTGCGTAGTCCCTCTTTAGCTCCTCCACGTTCTCCGGGGTCAACAGCTTCACATTTAACTTCCACGTCCCTCTGCCTGCCTTCCGGTCCTCCTGTAGGTGACAGGAAGCCTGAAGGAGGCAGTGGTCAGAGAAGAACACCGGCGTGAGGTTGGTGTGTCTCACCGTGACGGCCTTCGTGGTGAAGACGAAGTCTATCCGGGATCGGGCTAAACCGTCCGATCTCGACCAGGTGAACCGCGGCTGGGACCCGCCTGCAGGGTCGCTGAAGGCGTCGTGCAGCTTTGCGTCTTTTACCGTTTCCATCAGGAACTTGGACGTGCTGTCCAGTCTGTTGTCGGCACTGCCGGATCGTCCAGCCGCATCAATGATGCAGTTGAAGTCACCGGCCAGAACGAGCTGCCGGGACGTGGCCAACAGCACTGGGAGCTGCTGGAGAACGGCCTGCCGCTCGCTCCGCACGGGTGGGGCATACACATTAATCAGCCGGAGCGGAGAACCACGGTACATTACATCCACCACGAGGAGACGCCCCGCAACCACCTCCCTGACCTCAGTGATGGCGAAGTTCCCTCCCCGCAGCAATATCCCCAGGCCAGAAGCACGACAATCATTGCCCCCCGACCACACAGACAGTCCGTGGGGCCACCATCGCGACCACCTCCGATAACAGCGGAGGTGTGGCAACCCGCACTCCTGTAGAAAAGTCACATCTGCCTTGACCTTGGCCAGGTACTGCAAGGCATTAACACATCGCGCAGTGCTCTTCACACTGCGCACGTTTAAGGATGCCAGTTTGAGCTCCATTGTCCTTTAGAGTCCGTTTTCCTGCTCCCTCATGCCCACCGCTTCGGTGAATTGCCTCACCTTTCCTGGGCTCAGATACCCGGCCTCCTCAACGGGTTGGGTTTCCCCTGTGGTAACCCGAGGTGTCGTTGGGGGGGGGGCTGCTCGTTTTACCCCCTTCTGGGTGCGCCGCTTCCCCCGTCTCTCGTGGCTGGGGCTCAGTGACAGGCTTACTGCTCCCGGAAACTCGGAGCTGAGGCCCAATGGCCGCTGCACTGCTCCCGGTTGCCCGGAGCTGGGGCCCATCGGCCTCTACGATACTCCCGGTTGCCCGGAGCTGGGGCCCATCGGCCGCTACAAAGCTCCCGGTTGCCCGGAGCTGGGGCCCAATGGCCACTGCACTGCTCCCGATGCCCTGGGGCTGGAGCCCCTCGACCGCTGCACTGCTCCCGATGCCCTGGGGCTGGAGCCCCTCGACCGCTGCACTGCTCCCGATGCCCTGGGGCTGGAGCTCCTCGATCGCTGCACTGCTCCCGTTGTCCTGTAGCCGGAGCCCCTCGACCGCTGCACTGCTCCCGTTGTCCTGGGGCCGGAGCCCCTCAATCGCTGCACTGCTCCCGATGTCCTGGGGCTGGAGCCCCTCGACCGCTGCACTGCTCTCGGTCTCCTGGTGCAGGTGTACAATCGTCCTGCACCTTCTCCTTTCCGCCCCGATTTTCTTCTTGTGGGGTTTCCCGTTCGCCTCATCCTCCGACGAGGAGAGGTTTCTCCCTTCTGTCAGGGAGAGAGACCGTTTTTTGGTGGTTTTTTTGGGCTTGCCATCCCTTTCTGGCCTCTGCTCCGTGTGCTGACCCTTCTGGTGTTTTTTGGATTTTACAGTAGTCCAAATTTGCTCTCCCCCCTCCTCCATCGACTCTCCCTCCTGGGCTTGGTGCTGGAGTTCTCCTGGCACTTGGGGGCTCGAGGTGGTTGAGGTGGCTGAGGTGGTTGGGCTGTCCTCATCCCTGTTTCCCCTTTCTGCTGGGGACTTGGCAGTGGTAGTGGGTGTCTCACCTACCCTGGGGGTGCTGGAAGCCGCCCCTCTTGTTGCCTGTGCATATGTGCATGCTCTTTTTGGGCAGGCCCTGTAAAGGTGGCCTCCCTCCCCACACAGGTTACAGTTCTTGCTGGCTTGACAGTCCTTTGTCTCGTGGCCCTCCATTTTGCAGTTTTTGCAGACCACTGCATTGCATTGGGCCATCACATGTCCAGGCTTATTACACTTTCTGCAAACTCTGGGCTGCCCCACGTAAATTAAATATCCTCGGTTTCCTCCAATTGCGAACACCGATGGAGGGTGGAGGAGAGTTCCTTCCTTGTCCACCCTCAGTTTTACCTTGACCTGCCGCTTGCTCGTCCAAATCCCATGCAGATCCTTCACGTCCACGCTGTTCCCTGCTCCGTCGACGTAGCGAGCAAGGAAGGTGAGGACATCCACTACGGGCACATGTGGGTTAAACATATGGACCGTGATCGTCCTTTCCTTTTGGTTTGGGAGGGTGAAGAGTGGCTGCACCTTCAGCAACGACAGCGGAGCTTCATTCCCCTTCTCCTTGAAATCCTTTAGCAGTTTTTGCCATCCTGTCGGAAGCACAAATGTAACGTCGAAATAGCCGTTACCCGGGAAGTCCTGGAGGCAGTAGATATCCCTGGGCTCGAACTTGCAGGTCTCCAGCAATACCTTTTTTACAAAGGTGTCCCGACTGAAGGGCATCCCCTCACTGAGATCCTTGACACTAATCCTCAGGGTATTGCGGATACCCTGTCCTCTAGTTCCCATTGCAGCTGCCATTGCTACGATTTTTTAAATCGTAATCTGCAGCTCCTGTCCTTAAAGGACCGCCAGGACTGTTCTAATAAGAACAGATCTCTTTCCCTGTTCTAATAAGAACAGACGCTCTTTATTTAGCTCTTTTACTGACTGATAAGAACAGATACTACACTTGATCTTAGCCAAAAGGCCGAGAAGCAACTTGGTCCAGCCCGCCCATGTTGAACAAGATGCTTCCACAAACCAGCCTCCATTCTATTGACTCCATTTATACCCAATGCTGCCTCGGCAAGGCTGAGCAAAAGACAATACATGATCACAATCGAGCCATTTACAGTGTAGAGATACATGAAAAGGGAATAGCGTTTTAGTGCAAGGTAAAGCCAGAAAGTCCGATCAAAGATAGTCCGAGGGTCACCAAAGAGGTAGCCAGCGAAGATCCTATAGCAAGCAAGATAGATGCAATGGGCTGAAGTGTAGTACGCAACGGAATGGAACGTGGGCCATTTTTCATCCATTTCAGTAACCCGACCCGACCCGACCCGACCCGACCCGACCCGCAGTGTAATCAAAGTTGCGGGGGAACAGTTTGTGTTAATAAATTAAAATTCTGAAAATGTGGAGAAGAATTTTACCAAAGAACTTTTATTTTGACGAGGATGTTTCCGTGACCGGCTTCCGTCTCCGCACTAGTAACTTTGCTCCGCTACGGGATCTTTGGTGGGGAGACGGAAGCCGGTTACGGAAATGACCCATGGATCTGCCCATGACCGTACTACGTCTTTTTCGTCGAGTGATCTATCTTTGGTAACTAGTAGTTCAGCAGATAGACACAAAATGCTGGAGTAACTCAGCGGGTCAGGCAGCATCTGTGGAGAGAAGGAATAGGTGATGTTTCGGGTCGAGACCCTTCTTCAGACTGGTACTTCACCTGATGTGGTTTGTGACTAGGGTCAGGGGCAACTCTGTGTGTGTGTGCGTGTGTGTTCCCTTTCATTGAACTCCTCAAGTGTTTGGGGTTTCCAGGACTAGGAGTGCTTATCCCAATTTCTTCAGTTACCCTCTGCATGTCTGCCTGTCCACTAGTTTCTGCATTGCTGTCCTGCTCTATAACTGGGCATTGTGCAAACCAGATTGAACACCAGCTTCCACTCAGCTGGCCTGTTACCAGCTGACTGACATGGGGCCGATGCTCAATTGTATTTGGATTAACTCACATGGTTTGTTTAGGTTGACTGGTAATGTGTATTTAGATTAATTCTTGACATATCTTTGGAGTGACGAGTATCTTTTATTAACACTGACTTGTATTGTTTGTTTAGAAGGATCTACAATACAAATATATATTAATCTGGCATGATTTCAATGAAGTGCAGTCAGCATTAAGTAGTTGTACGAGGCAGTTCCTTCCCTGAATCTTGGAAACATAGAAATATAGGTGCAGGAGTAGGCCATTCGGCCCTTCAAGCCAGTACCGCCATTCAATATGATCATGGCTGATCATCCGGAATCAGTACCCCGTTCCTGCTTTCTCCCCACATCCCTTGATTCCGTTATCCCTAAGAGTTAAATCTACCTCTCTCTTGAAAACATCCAGTGAATTAGAGAATTCCACAGATTCACAACTCTCTGGGTGAAAACGTTTTTCCTCATCTCAGTCCTAAATGGCCCACCCCTTATTCTTAAACTGTGACCCCTGCTTCTGGACTCCCTCAACATGAGGAACATTTTTCCTGCATCTAGCCTGTCCAACCTTTTAAGAATTGCATATGTTTCTATAAGATCCCCTCTCATCTTTCTAAATTCCAGTGAATGCAAGCCCAGTCGATGTTGTATAACTATGCCTGTTCCTGTATAACACCACCCACCCATACAACTCTGTCCCTGCTATAGTATGACTCCACCCCTATCTCCTGTATATATAATCCCATCCTTGTTTAGTTCCGTTTAGGTTACAGATACAGATGGAAACAGGCCCTTCGGCCCACGCCGACCATCGATCACCCATACGCTAGTTCTATCCAACACACTTGGGACAATTTACAGAAGCCAATTAACCTACATACCTGCAAATCTTTGGAATATGGGGGGAAACCAGAGCTCCCGGAGAAAACCCACGTGGTCACGGTGAGAACGTACAAATTCTGTACAGACAGCACCTGTAGTCAGGATCGAACCCGGGTCTCTGCTGCTGTGAGTTTAGTTTACACCACGGAAACAGGCCCTTCGGCCCACCGGGTCCATGCTGACCAGCGATCCCCGCATACGACACACAAGGGACAATTTACAATCATACCAAGCCAATTAGCCTTCAAGCCTGTACGTACGTCTTTGGAGTGTGGGAGGAAACCTACACGGTCACAGGGAGAACAAACAATATCTGTACAGACAGCACCCGTGGTCAGGATTGAACCTGGATCGCTGGCACTGTGAGGCAGCAACTCTACCGCTGCACCACCGTGCTGCCCCGTCTCTTGTGTGTCAGAGACTCTTATCTATTGACAGAGGACTAGACTTTATTTTGATTTGACTAATTTTATCCTCTATTTTCTTTTTATGAAACAGTATTCCTGAAGTCCGTATTCTGGATAACGGGCCATTCGAGTGTCACGTTGGCATCTACGACAGGACAAACCGCAAGAAGTTTCTGGAAGCCTATGGCCGGGTCTTTCTCAACGTCATGGGTAAGCTGCGGTAGCCACGGGTGGTGTTCAGATTTGTAACGTGTGGGAAGAAAGTTTCAGACTGATCACGAATCTAAAGAACTTCAACAGAACTTCAGATGCATAAAGAACATAGAACTGAACATGGCCAATTCATAGATACATAGACAATGGGTGCAGGAGTTGGCCATTTGGCCCTTCGAGCCAGCACCGCCATTCAATGCGATCATGGCTGATCATCTACAATCAGTACCCCGTTCCTGCCTTCTCCTCATACCCCTTGATTCCATTAGCCTAAGAATTCTATCCTACTCTCTTTTGAATGCATGCAGTAAATCAGCCTCCACTGTCTTATGAGGCAGAGAATTCCACAGATTCACAACTCTCTGGGTGAAAAAGTTTTTCCTCATCTCAGTTCAAAATGACCTACCCCTTATTCTTAAACTGTGGCCCCTGGTTCTGGACTCTTCCTTGCGGGGTGACGCCTGTTTGGTGGTGAGTAGTCGCTCAAAGAGTCGTACCTTTTTCTGGTCGCCGCTGGGTTTTCAACATGTTGAACAATTTCGGCAACCTGCTGCGACTATGACGGGTGCCGGCAAGTTGCCGAAAAAAATGCGTAAGTGGGACAGGCCCTTCAGGAGTCTGTTTCCATCACCCTTCTAACCAGACTGTTCCTACTCAAGGAAGAGATACATTTTTGAAAGATCTGGCAATTGAAAACAATGGGGAACTGACACAAAAGAGTTCAGTTTTAGTTTAGAGATACAGCTCAGAAACAGGCCCTTCGGCCCACCGAGTCCGCGCTGACCAGCAGTCCCTGCACACTTGCACTATCCTACACATACTAGGGACAGTTTACATTTATACCAAGCCAATTAGCCTACAAACCTGTACATCTTTGGTGTGTGGGAGGAAACCGGAGCATCCGTAGGTCACGGAGAGAACGTACAAACTCCGTACAGTCAATATATCATCACATTGAATGGCAGGGCAGGCTCGAGGGGCCGAGTGGCCTGCTCCTGTTCCTGCTCTCATTTCACTTCAACACAACTCATTGCATACAAAAATGATTCTCAATTTCCTCAGCTCCTCCCCGAAGCACTACCTGCTGTTCTTTGAGCCAATTATCTGAAACCTGCGTCCACTAGTCAGCAAAGCTCCTGCTGATGAAAATAGTTTATCTATAATTGCAAAACCTTCATCTGAAGGATATGTCAGCACTCTGCCTCAGCATAGCTGTGGTGTTCATGAAGCCTGGCTCCACTGAGGACAGGAAGAGCTCTATAAACGACCCCACAAGCTGAGTTTTAGCTCGATAAGTGTTCCAAGCCCCAGCAGCTGCCAGCTACAATTACTGCAGGTATCCGAGAGGCATTTAGTACTTCCCCTCCTCACAGTGCTGGCGGCCAGCTCACCGCTGGACATATCCAGCACACGTGGAACTGACCCACTGTGCAGCGTAGGAGCCACTATGCGGGCTGGAAGAGTCTGTGTACCACGTGTATATGGAGTGTGTGAGGCTGCAGCCACTGTTCCAATATCTAAAGGGGCTGCTCCTTGCCTTTTTGAACTTCACACCCACCATCCTCATCTTTGGCCACCCTGTGCGTAGGGGAGAGGGTGGGGCCGAAGATGTCCTGGTTGGGGTTGCTCCTGGGTCTGGCCAAGCTGGCCATCCGCGAGTCACGGCGCCAAGCGGTGGAGGACTCTGCCCGAGCCGGCTACCTGCCCCTTGTCCGGGGTTACGTCCATGCCCAGGTGGTGTTAGAGAGGGACTACGCCCTGTCCTCGGGCACCCTGGGGGTGGAATGTATCCTTGACGAGGATGGGGAAATTGTGATTTAATATTCAATATTGAAGAATATTTGCATTATTTTATATTCTGGTGGTGGGTTTGTTGTATTTTGTACTGTACATATCACTTTTGTAAATAGTTGATTTTAATTATTTTTGGTAAACAAAAACAAATCCAAACTGTGGAGCGTGGAACACAGAACCGTACAGTGCAGGAACAGGCCCTTCGGCCCACAATGTCCATGCCAGCACCATGTCAGGTTAAACTACTCTCCTCTGCCTGCACGTGATCCAATGGACAATAGATAATAGACAATAGGTGCAAGAGTAGGCCATTCGGCCCTTCGAGCCAGCACCGCCATTCAGTGTGATCATGGCTGATCCATACCCCTTCATTCCCTGCATACGGTCGTAACATCACAGGAGCAGAATTAGGCCATTCGGCCCATCAAGTCTACTCCACCATTCAATTATGGCTGATCTATCTCTCCCTCCTAACCCCACTCTCCTGCCTTCTCCCCATGACCTCTGAGGCCTTTACTAATCAAGAATCTATCTGTCTCTATCTCCATGCACCCATCTAAAAGCCATAGACCACCACCCTCACCATCCACGCACCCACCACTCTCTGCACAACCTATGCCCTCTTGTCTTTGACATTTCACCCTGGGAACTTGTCTCTGGCTGTCTACCATCACGTTGTATACTTATATTAGGTGTCCGTTCAGAGAAACCAATCAAAGATTGTCCAATCTCTCTTCATAGCTAATAGCTTCCAATCCAGGCAGTGTTCTGGGAATCCTCATCTGCCCCCTCTCTAAAGCCTCCACATCCTACCTGTAATGAAGAAACCAGAGCTGCACTCAATATTCCAAATGCAGCCTTAACAACATTTTAGAAAGCTGCATCTTGACTTCTTGACTCTTATACTAAATGCCCCAATCAACGAAAGCAAGCAGACCACAGGTTCTTTACCACCTTATCTACTTAAGTTGCCACTTTCAGGGACTGAAGGACTTGGTTCCCAAGATCCCTCTTTTCATCAATGCCATTAACTGTATACTTTTCCCTTCCATTCGACATCCCAGTGCAACACCTCACACTTGCTTGACTTAAATGTCACCTGCCATTTCTCTGCCCATTTGTGTAGCTCTATATCCCGTTGTGTACTTTAACTGTCCACAACTCCACCAGTTTAGGTGTCGTCTACAAACGTATTAACCAGCCCATCTACATTTACACCCAAGTCCTTTACATATATCACAAACAACAGAGGTCCCAGCACAGTGATCAATGCAGAACATCACTGATCACAGGCCCGCCATTTACACAGTCTAACATTAATCCCATTTCTTCTCCCTAACTTCCCATCAATTCCCTCCACATCTGCCAGCTCGCATATTACATATTACATATTTGGTGCAAATAAAAGTGATTCATCTTCAGGAGCGTGGAAACAGGCCCTTTGGCCCGAACCTGTCCACGCCGATCTACATGCCCCATCTACAATAGTCCCACCTGCCTGCATTTGGCCCATATCCCTCTAAACCTATCCTATCCATGTACTTGTCTCGATGCTTCTTCAACGTTGTGCTAGTACCTGCTTCAACTACCTCCTCCGGCAGCTCAGGATAACCGGGGAAACTGGAGAAAATGCACACGCTGAGAAAGGCAACGTGCAAATCCCACACAGACAGCAGCACAGATCAGGATGGAGCCGGGGTCACTGTGGGGGAGCAGCGTTAGACGTTCCACCACCAGGCCGCACGTTAACACACAGTGTTTGGTCTGAGGGATGGATTATAACAGCGGGCAACATCTTTCTTACCTCACTCAATCCTCCTGTTATTCCAGTCTACCCTGCTGCTCTCAACCTGGGATGCTCCTGGCCCCGGGAGCCCAGTTCCTTTATCAAAGGGTCTGAGCGTGAGAGTGAAGGCGGGCTGGTGGGAGGAAGGGGGGGGGGGGGGGTTACAGGCTAAACATTCCTGCAGCTCCACGGGGCATAGAAGAGCAGAACAAACCACTCTGGGAAAAGGTTTGTTCATTGAGCGGCACATCAAAGAGACAGAGATTGCTTGTAATTGTGGAGGGAGGTGATGGCTCTGGATCGCCCCATGGTGCGTTACACAAGAGTGCCTCCAGCAGGGGCAACATGCTCTGCCAATCGTCCCCGGGTTTTGTACACTTCAGAAGGAGCATTCAACATACTGCAGCTTCCCTTTCTGTACTTTGACATTTGAGTCGAACACCACACTCTGAGATGATTGCCGGTTTGCCCGAGCTGAGCGGAGCTAAGCTGAACACAAAGGTAAATACAAATGATGTGATTTGACTCCTACACCTCAACCCACAACTGCAGCGCATGGCTAAACCCACAGCAGATTAGTTTAGTTTAGAGATACAGTGCGGAAACAGGCCCTTCGGCCCACCGAGTCTGCGCCGACCTGCAATCCCCGCACACTTACACTATCCTACACACTAGGGACAATTTACAATTAACCTACAAACATGTATATTTTTGGAGTGTGGGAGGAAACCCACACAGGTCACGGGGAGAACGTACAAACTCCGTTCAGACAACACCCGTAGTCAGGATCGAACCCAGGTCTCTGGCACTGCGAGGCTATTACAGATTCTCTGCTGAATGGCTTTTGAGTTGTTGCTCCAAATGCCCTCACTTTGAGGAATTAATCACTCCGCCAACACGACCATCTTGACACCCGTCTTGTCCATGTCCATTACGTTTGTTCCAATCTGTCCTGCTGATGTGATTTGGCCTGAAGTATTGACTCAGGATCAAGGTGTCTCATCTACTCTGCATCTGTTACACCCTCTGATTTATTGCTAACAGGCAGGATGTGGCTGGGTGCAACAGGTTGATGCTGCAATCACTGTTGAACACTTTGTTATACGTTAACAATGCTGTGCGTTTATAACCTCCTGCCTCCGTAATGCCACATTGATAGTGTTCAACCCCATGGTGGATGAGTGTCACATTTATCCTTTGATCAACGCCTAATAATATCAACAATGCTACTGCATTTTGGGGGGGGGGGTGCTACATTGTCAGAGGTGCCTGCAATGTATTGAGACATTCACCCAAGGCATAAAAGAATGCAGCACACCCATCTAAACCGAGCTACAATGATTTGCCGTTGCTTTTCCTTACCTTGCCAGTGATTTTGCATTGTGCAATCTTTGTGAAGCTCCCAAGCTGTAAGTGGCGGACAAGTTTAAGTAACTCAGTGGGACAGGCATCATCTCTGGAGAGAAGGAATGGGTAGAGAAAATTGCTGGAGAAACTCAGCGGGGTACGGCAGCATCTAGATGCTGAGTTTCTCCAGCAATTTTGTCTACCTTCGATTTTCCAGCATCTGCAGTTCCTTCTTGAACGAGAAGGAATGGGTGATGTTTCGGGTCGAGACCCTTCTGAAGAAGGGTCGAGACCTGTTTCTGAAGAAGGGTCTCGACCCGAAACGTCACCCATTCCTTCTCTCCAGAGATGCTGCTGCCTGCCCCGCTGAGTTACTCCAGCATTCTGTGTCTATCTTCGGTTTCCAGCAGCATCTGCAGTTCCTTCCGACAGATCTTGATGATGAATTGAAACATTGATTGGAAAGCAGGAAGCTAAATTAGCACCGCAGTTTCCACCTTGAATCGAGACATTGTGGGGTGATGCTAATGATGTGGTTCCGCCAACAAAACAGTACAGCCCAGGAAGAGGCCCTTCGGCCCACAATGCCCGTGCTAAACGTGATGCCAAGTTCAACTCATACCCTGATAGTGATAGATACCCTAGGTCAGTGTGTAATTGTTGGTAAGGTCCTTGCATCCCAAAACTGGCAAAGCGGATCACTTCTACTCTTTATTCTTGTCTGTTTTTTCTTTCTCTTTATTCCTCATCACTCCTCTCCCCCTTAAAGATATTCTCAAAACAAAAATATGTCAGAATTGTCCAACTCACATCTCTGTGGTCCCGAGTTCAAATGTATCTCTGGCATGCTGCACTGTTATCAAGATGACATTGTTTGCAGAGGGATTACGGCCATTGAGTTGCAACAGGACCTGACTGTAATGGATGTGTGTTCCACAGACTGATTAATTATTCACAAAGCAGATACGCTATGTCTTCCAGATTACCTTTCCTGTTGAGTTATACCAGGCATCAATCAAAGCGTAGAGCAGAGAGCAGCAGGATGTTGCTGGCTGATTGCAACACTGAATGCATACTTGGGCCAGAATTCTTTCTGAAAACTAACTCATTCTGCAGCAACGGGCAGCACGGTGGGGCAGTGGTCGAGTCGCTGCCTTACAGCGCTTGCAGCACCAGAGACCCTTGTTCGATCCTGACTACGGGTGCTGTCTGTACGGAGTTTGTACGTTCTCCCTGTGACCACGTGGGTTTTCTCCGAGATCTTCAGTTTTCTCCCAAACTCCAAAGACGTACAGGTTTGCAGGTTAATTGGTTTGATACAAGTGTAAACTGTCCCTAGTGTGTGTAGGGTAGTGTTAATGTGCTGGGATCGCTGGTCGGTGTGGACTCGGTGGGCCAAAGGGCCTGTATCTGTAAACTAAACTAAAGTAAACTATTCACAGAGCTTATTTACAATGATTATTCTTGATTAGTTCTGGCAAATCGCAGTCTCTTTAGGGCGAATATAAAGTAAACATCAACTTTCCAAATCATTTGTTGGGTGGATCCATGCCGTGAATTTGAACGCCACGTTTGTTGTTATGGAACATCCCACTAGAACAGCCAAGAAATTCAAACTATCAGCTTTGACTATTGAGAGACTGATCCTCAAAGACTGAAGGACATATGTTTGAACTCCAAAAACTGATGCCTTTCATCACAGGGCATCAACCCAAATATTGTCTTAAACTCATTCATCTAATTCTAGGTGACATTTTAGGTTGAGACCCTTTCTTCTGTGAATCAAGAACCAGGGGACATAGGTTTAAGGTGAAGAGGGAAATACAGTACTTAATAAGGACCTGAGGGGTAACTTAATCACATAAAGGGGGATGGGTGCATAGAACGAGCTGCCGGAGGAGGTAGTTGAGACAGGGATTAATGGAACGTTTAAGAAACAATTAGACAGGTACATGGATAGGACATGTTTGGAGGGATATGGACCCAACGTGGGCAGGTGGGACTAGTGTAGATGGGACATGTTGGTCAGTGTGGGCAAGTTGGGCCGAAGGGCCTGTTTCCACACTTGATTACTCTATGACTACATAAACTAATGTCTTTCATCATGGGAAATCTAACTCAAACATAGACTTAAACTCATTCAACTAATTCCTACCATCACCAACACTAAAGAACACAGAGTGCTGGAGTAACTCAGTGGGTCAGGCAGCATCTGTGGAGAACATGGATAGGTGAGGTTTCACAGAGTGCTGGAGTAACTCAGCGGGTCAGGCAGCATCTGTGGAGAACATGGATAGGTGACGTTTCACAGAGTGCTGGAGTAACTCAGCCGGTACAGCAGCATCTATGGAGCTAAGGAAATAGGCAACGTTTCGGGCCGAAACCCTTCCGGGTTTCGGCCCGAAACGTTGCCTATTTCCAGAAGGGTTTCGGCCCGAAACGTTGCCTATTTCCTTAGCTCCATAGATGCTGCTGCACCATAACTCAGCGGGTCAGGCAGCATCTGTGGAGAACATGGATAGGTGACGTTTCACAGAGTGCTGGAGTAACTCAGCGGGTCAGGCAGCATCTGTGGAGAACATGGATAGGTGAGGTTTCACAGAGTGCTGGAGTAACTCAGCGGGTCAGGCAGCATTTCTGGAGAATATTTCTGGAGATGACGTTTTGGGTTGAGACCCTTTCTTCACCAAACCTAGCTCGGGCGATTGGATGGTTGTCCGGACCTGATGGCCTGAGCCACAGGGAGAGGTTGGGCAGGCTGACTGTATTCCTTGGAGTGCGGGAGTATGAGAGGTGATCTTATAGAGATGTATGAGATCTGGATGGGGAATTGATAGGGTAAATGCATACAGTGTTTACCCAGAGTGGGGGATCAAGAACCAGAGAGGACATAGGTTTAAGGTGAGAGGGGGAAAGCTTTAATAGGAATCTGAGGGCAACCTTTTCAAATAGAGGGCAGTGGGTGTATGGGATGAGCTGCTGGAGGAGGTAATTAAGGCAGAAACTATAATATTTAAATAACATTTGGACAGCTACATGGATAGGAAAGGTTTAAAGGGACTGGTGGGACTAGTGTAGGTGGGGCACCTTGGTTGGTGTGGGCAATCTGGGCCACAGGACCTGTTTCTGTGCTCTATGGTCTATGACATTATGGTTCTATGGGTCAATGGCTGTATAGGTCTATGCATGACTCTAGCACACTATGATGCTATGATTTAATGGCCCCTTCTGTAGCCCAGTGTTCACAGGTCTTGGCAGTCACAATGCACTCGCCCATAAATTGTGGCAGGGCACGTTTAAATGTAATGAGTCACCTGTGATAGCCAGGCCCTGGTTAATGTATGCAGCAATAGCACGTAGCGGTGGCGCAGCGGGAGAGTTGCTGCCTTACAGCGCTTGCAGCGCCAGAGACCCGGGCTCAATCCCGACTGCTGTCTGTACGGAGTTTGTACGTTCTCTCTGTGACCTGCGTGGGTTTTCTCCGAGATCTTTGGTTTCTTCCCGCACTCCAAAGACGTACAGGTTTGTACTGTGGTTAATTGGGTTGGTGCATGTGTAAATTGTCCCATGTGTGTGTAGGATAGTGTTAGTGTGCGGGGATCGCTGGTCGGTGTGGACTAGATGGGCTGAAGGGCCTGTTTCCGCGCTATATATCTAAACTAAAAAACGGAACTAGTAGTTGAGTGCTGGTGGGTTTACCATGTTTGCAATGACAATGAGCAGACTCAGGTTGATAGTGTACAGTGATCCACGTGTTCATTTTCAGGGATTTTCCAATAATCCCCAATCATTGCTACACATTTCAACCAGATATTTATCTGTTTCATTTTGAAAATGTTTTAACTGATCTTCCTGCTAGTTTTCCCGCATCTGCTGCTGTAAGCAAAACTGTTTAATCTCTTATTTAACCAGAGGCTTCTGAAGTTTGACATAGCTTTGACCAGCTATATTGTGCAGCATTAGTCAGGTCCAATTTGCATAATTTGCCAACAAGTTTATTAATACCAATATGATTGTCTTGTAAAGATTATAATTGGATCTTTAGTCGCAGCATACCCTTATATTTAACAACGCAAGCCCAGAGATTCAGCTGTGTGGTGCAGCTATCTCAGAGGGCTTCATCTGCAAATGAAGGGTGGCACGGTGGCGCAGCGGTAGAGTTGCTGCCTTACAGCGCTTGCAGCGCCAGAGATCTGGCTTCGATCCCGACCACGGGTGCTGTCTGTATGGAGTTTCTATGTTCTCCCCGTGACCTGCATGGGTTTTCTCTGAGATCTTCGGTTTCCTTATGCACTCCAAAGACGTCCAGGTTTGTAGGTTAATTGGGTTGGTGTATATGTAGACTGTCCCGAGTGTGTGTAGGATAGTATTAATGTACAGGGATCGCTGGTTGGCACGGACCCGGTGGGCCGAAGGGCCTGTTTCAGTGCTGTATCTCCAAACTAAACTAAACTAACATCAGTTATTTTCTAGAGTGGAATCAGAGGATAGTGGATATGAGCTGCAAGGAGAGGTCTCAAAGGCTGAGAGGAGACCTGATAAACCTCTGTAAAATTATGAGAGGGATAGATAAGGTAGACAGTCAGAATCTTTCTCCCAGGGTATCATCATATGTTATCATATGTTCATATGCTCATCATACGCAGGTTCAGAGTTCACCTTGGACAGAACAAGAGTGCACGGAGAATGCAGAAGAATGGGCTCCCGCAAGGGTCAGTTTTAGCCCCAACCTTGTTCAACCTTTACACAAATGACCTACCCACCACCAAATCCCGCAAATTCATCTATGCAGATGACATCTGTTGGCCTTCCAAGCACCAGATTTTGGAACAGGTGCTCAATGAAGACCTTGCTAAACTGGACGCGTACTGCAAAACCTGGCCTAAACCAAGCCCAGCAAAAACGGTCTCCAGTGTGTTCCACCTCCATAATGCAGAAGCCACAAGAGAACCAAACATCTATCTGAGCAGGACCAAACTTGAAGTATGCCCCCACTCCAACTACCTCGGAGTTGACCCTTGACAGGAACCTATCCTTCAAGGAACATCTTAAAGAACAGCAGCTAAGGTGCAAGTCCAGAAACAATCTCCTCAGTAAGCTTGCTGGCTCAAAGTGGGGGGCAGCAGCCCCCACACTGCGCATTTCAGCACTAGCCCTTGCATTTTCTTCAGCCGAATATTGTGCCCCTGTTGGTCCAGGTCATCCCACACACACCATGTGGATACCCAATTGAACTCAACAATGAGGATCATCACAGAAACAATCCGCTCAACACCACTCCCCTGGCTCCCTGTCCTATCCAACATAGCCCCTCCACACATCCGGCGAGTAGTCCTCACTCAAAGGATGCTCCAAAGACCAAAAACTCCCTCATCTGCCAATTCACATGGACATCTTCAACCCACCCACTGCTCGACTTCCATCTAGACGACCAATTTGGAAGAACCCACCACCAGCTGATTTCACCATCCAATCAGCTTGGAAAAGGGAATGGGAGTCCAAGGACGTCCCAAATAAACATCTGGTGTCAGACCCCACCCTACCGGTCCCTGGCACCAATCTCCCAAGGAAGCAGTGGCGACGCTGAATAGATTCAGGACTGGACATGGCCCTGCTTGGCCAGCCTTCACAATGGGGCAGCATTCCAACCCCATGGTGTGCTTGTGGAGAGCAGCAAACAATGCAACACATCATTGAAGCATGCCCTCAACAAAGACTCAAAGGAGGACTTGTCACCCTTCATACAGCAGATCAAGAGGCAACTGCTTGGCTAAAGGACTTTGCATTCGCTAAATAAATAAATCATATGTTAACAAACTCATTCCTCAGGTCATTGTTATAAACCTCCTCTGGACCCTCACCAGACCCAGCTCATCCTTCCTCAGATATGGTGCCCAATACTGCTCACAATACTCCAAATGCTGCCTGACCCAGAGCCTTGCAGAGCCTCAGCATTACATCGGTGTTTTTGTACACAAGCTCCCTTGCCTGGTTATATCCCAGTGTGACATTTACAAAACAGGACTCCTGTGGAGCCCTCTTGTATGTTGTGTGATATAAATACCACTTGTTGTTGAACAACCTCTTAAACACAAGGTTTACTTATCAGGAAACTTTAATGACACTATTAATTTTTTGTTGTACGATCGCTTGCTGGCATTTCCTTAAAATAGAAGATTATGTGAAGTGCAGGATTTTTCAAGCTGTTATTACTTGAAAATCAATGTAATTAGCCATTATCATGGATACCTACAGTATGTGTTTGTTAAAATAACCAGAGTTGTACAACAGGTGACTGTTTGCAAACTGTGCCATGACATCGTGTTGGGACTAAAGATGCAATAGACAAGAGACAATAGGTGCAGGAGTAGAGGCCATTCAGCCCTTCGAGCCAGCACCGCCATTCAATGTGATCATGGCTGATCATCCTCAATCAGTACCCCGTTCCTGCCTTCTCCCCGTAATCCCCTGACCCCGCTATCTTTAAGAGCCCTATCTAGCTCTCTATTGAAAATATCCAGAGAACCGGCCTCCACCGCCATCTGAGGCAGAGAATTCCACACTCACAACTCCCTGTGAGACGCATAACCAAATCAATGGAAAGAGAAGTTTTCTGAAGAAGGGACTCGACCCAAAACATCACCTATTCCTTCTCTCCAGAGATGCTGCCTGTCCCGCTGAGTTACTCCAGCATTTTGTGTCCATCTTCGGTTTAAACCAGCATCTGCAGTTCCTTCCTACACAAGGGATTAGTGGTTTTAACCAAGCCTAACATTGCCTTCTTCAAGCAATACAAAGACACACTCCAATAAGCTTGGCCTTGATCACCTCACTCTTCTGCACAAGAAACCTCCCTTGGATTCCAATGAGGGGTGGCACTGGAAATATTCTTACGTTCAGAGAGAGAGAGGGCTTGATTTTTCCTAAGTCCAGTCCAGCTCTTTTTCCCAGAAGCAGAGATGGTTGAGGAGAGGAAATCACTAAATGAGACTTACTTTCTCCCTCTTTCTTCATATTGTCACATTATAATAGTCAGAAGAGCTGGGATCCAGGCTGCCTTCCATCCAGCCTTGATTGTCCTGGCTTCTGAAGCGGTGCCTGGGATATCGAGGGTGACTTGCTTCCACTCGAGTCCAATCGTGAAACCTCATCCATCCTTAACCTGTAGAGATGCTGCCTGACCCGCTGAGTTACTCCAGCACTTTGTAGATACTGAGATGGCTGATGAGGCTGAAGTGGGAACCATAGCTCCTTGCACATATCGGGAAGGAGGTGCATGGAGGCAGGTGCTTGGGCTTTAGTGAGGTGGTCTACTCCTTCCACCACTTACGAATGGGCTCTCTCTGCTCCTAATTGATGGCTCCAACCTTCTCAACACCATGCAAACTGCTGCCTCTGCACTTTGAGCAGTTGTGGGACCAAAGATTTAAAAAAGTCAATGAGCATTTTGCATTTCTTCAAGGTTTTGTTCTTTTAGACTTCATTTTATTCTAGAGATACAGCGCGGAACAGGGCCCTTCGGCCACTGAGTCCGTGCCGACCAGTGATCCCCGTACACTAACACTATCCCACGCACATTACGGACAATTTATGATTTTACTGAAGCCAATTAACCTAAAACCTGTACATCTTTGGAGTGTGGGAGGAAACCGGAGCGCCCGGAGAAAACCCACACGGTCACAGGGAGAATGTACAAACTCTGTACAGACAGCACCCGTAGTCAGGATGGAACCCGGGTCTCTGGCGCTGTGAGGCAGTAACTCTACCACCGTGCCCCATACTTCATCAGCCCGTGGAGTAATCTCTCCATCCTCATATTGATTAAGGCATCCCATCACACAACACAATCTACAGTTGTACTCTGGGCAGAACTACCTTGCACCAGCAATCACTGTAAACCAGCAGTATTGTCTAAAGCAGTGCAGACAGTCCATCTGCTGTGCAAGGCACAGATTGACAGAAGCTGTGCCAAACATAAAGAACACGCCACCAGCACGCCATCTGGGGCAACCAGACAGATCTCCAAGTATGTGTTTCTGGAGCATCTAATGAAGCAACATTCCTTGGCACCACAACGTGAGATGGTAGACACAGCCCGCAGATTGCTTTGAGGGGGAGGTTGGTTGTCAGAAATTATTCGCGAGATTTAATTTAAATTCAGCCTCTGTTGGCTGAGATAAGCGTAGAAAGTCTTAAGTTCAACCTTCATCTACTCGGGGTGGGGGGAGCAATCTGCATCGTGCCACTTACTGTGATGATAAATCATGTGCCTACAACATAAAACAGTACAACACAGGAACAGGCCATTCGGCCCACAATGTCCATGCTAAACGTGATGCTAAGATACGCAGTTTCCAAAAGTCAAGAGCGTTTTATTGTCATGTGTCCCGGATGTGACGATGAAATTCTTACTGGCTGCAGCACAACAGAATATGTGAATATGTAAACATAGAAACATAGGTGCAGGAGCAGGCCATTCGGCCCTTCAAGCCAGCACCGCCATTCAATATGATCATGGCTGATCATCCAAAATCAGTACCCCATTCCTGCTTTTTCCTCATATCCCTTGATTCCTTTAGCCCTAAGAGTTCCATCTAACTCTCTCTTGAAAACATCCAGTGAATTGGCCTCCACTGCCTTCTGTAGCAAAGAATTCCACAGATTCACAAGTTCCACAGATTTTCCTCATCTCAGTCCGAAATGGCCCTCCCCTTATTCTTAAACTGTGACCCTTGCAACCTCTCTCTGTGACAGCTGGGGGGGGTCCATTAGTGTCAGAAGAGGCAGCCAGAGTGGTAAGGACAAGCATCTAGAAAATGGGAACCAAAGAATCTCGTGTGTTTAGTCAACACCAATGAAATCGACTGTTCTAATCGAATGCCCTGCAGCAAGTGGGTCTGTGCCTTTGCAAGGTTCAGGCCAATCAGCCTGGCCGACAGTACAGCATCTTGCCCTGTGAGATAGGTAGCTCCAAGGAGCCACGCACTATTGCTTCTGCCTACATGCCAGGCAATGAAAAACGAGGCTGGCAGTCACAGTGACTCACACATCAATATTGCATCAGGGACTCTTTAACTCACATCTCTTTGCCAGTTTGCTGCCAGATTTTCCTCCTTCCCATTGTTTGCGATGAATATACTAAAACTATAGATCGTACTCCAAAGACAGATACAGAAAGCTGGAGTAACTCAGTGGGTCAGGCAGCATCTCTGGAGAAAAGGAACAGGTGACATTTCGGGTCAAGTCCCTTCATCAGAGGTTGTACTCCAGTCTGAAGAAGGGTCTCGACCCAAAATGTCCCCCTTTCCTTCTCTCCAGAGATGCTGCCTGACCCGCTGAGTTACTCCAGCATTTTGTGTCTATCTTTGGTTGTTCTTTAACATACTGATTTACAGGGGTAATCACCTGATAGGTCTCTGGAGTTCTGTGCACCGCCTGTTGGCTCTGTTGAAGTTACTAAGATCTGGCAGTGATCACCTCTTGCTTCACAGTCCATCAAGAGGAGGTGCGCAGTCAATAGACGTATGAAGAAGAGCGAGAGAGAGTCAAAGATGTCAGCTGATGTACGCATGATAACATGATGACTGCGTGCAGCAACCAAAATACTCAGCAGCATGGGGCGGCACGGTGGCACAACAGTAGAGTTGCTGCCTCACAGCGCCAGGGACTTGGGCTCAATCCTGACTACAGCATTCATGGTCTCTGGAGCGGTGAGGGTGTACAGATGGCTGGTGGGATCTGGGGGGACTTGATAGAACGGCGAGGTGAATAAATGGGGTGTGGGGGGGGATTGGTGTAAACAAAGAGGGGTTTAAGGCCGGCAGGGACTCAGTGGGCCGAAGGGCCTGTTTCTACCTTGTATCTCTCAATGCACTTTTCTGTGCAATGTCAAGTCTAATTTCCAGCCAGTTTTCTTCGATATTAGTAAGCGTGGTTATTTTGCAGAATATATGATTTCATTTCATTGACAAAGAAGCTGTGGGAATTGCAATGGAGCGCTCAGCAGAGTTTAGTTTGCTTCCAATCACAATGTTCTAGTAAATTGTGGTTGGATATAAACTACTAAACCCAGCTGAGCATCAAGTTTGTGAGTCAGGGATTGTTTTTTATAAAAGTCAAGCAAGCATTTCCTACTCATTTAGCTGACAAAATAGCATAAATGGACTTACTCTGATACTCTGATCGGATCTCATCAGAGAAAGTCAAAGAATGATTTCCCTCTATGATGAAAATTAATGTCTCATTTTGCATTTATCCAACAGTTCAGGGTTTATATAGCTCTTGTGGGTTGGTAAAGGGTGGTTTGCAATGTATTCACTACCAATGATAGACACAAAATGCCTGAGTAACTCAGCGGGTCAGGCAGCATCTCTAGAGAAAAATAATGCGTGACGTTTCGAGTCGGGACCTTTCTTCTGATATTGGTGAGCAAAATGTTGAGCAAAAAAAAAATGCTAGAGAAACACAGCAGGTCAGGCAGCATCTGTGGAGGGAATGGACAGAGGACGTTTCGGATCGGTGTTCAGTTTTGCCCTCCTTACATGAAAAAGGAAGTATTGTCCATGGAGAGAGTGCAGCAAAGAGTCACCAGATGGGTTCCAGGGATGGCGTGTTTGCTATTTGAGGAGAGTTTGAGCAAGCAGGGACTGAATCCGATGGTAGACACTAAATGCTGGAGTAACTCAGTGGGACAGGCAGCACCTCTGGAGAGAAGGAATGGGTGATGTCTCAGGTCGAAACCCTTCTTCAGACTGAGAGTCAGGGGAGAGGGAGTTACAGAGATAAGGAAGTGTAAGGTGTGAAAAGGAGACAAAGGGGATGGAGATAAAGGGAAATGTAGAATAGATCATTGTTAGCTAGGAGAAGGAAACAACAAAGCAAACAGAGATAAATGCAAATGAGGACAGTCAGACTGGTCGGAGAACCGGGAGGGGGGGGGGGGGGGGGGGGGGGGGGGGGTGGAGAGAGGAGGGAAAGCAAGAGTTCCTTAAAGTTAGAGAAGTCAATGTTCATACCGCTGGGGTGTGAGCTGCCCAAGCGCAATGTGAGGTGCTGTTGCTCCAATGTGCGCTGGGCCTCACTCTGACAGTGGAGGAGGCCCAGGACAGAACGGTCAGTGTGGGAACGGGAGGGGGACTTAAAGTGTTTAGCAACCGGGAGATCAGGTAGGTTTAGGCGGACTGAGCAGAGGTGTTCAGCAAAGCGATCGCCGAGCCTGCGCTTGGTCTCGCCGATGTACAGGAGTCCACACCTGGAACAGCAGATACTGTAGATGAGGTTGGAGGAGGTGCAAGTGAACCTCTGCCTCACCTGGAAAGACTGTCGGGGTCCTGGGACAGAGTGTACAGTAGAGAGCATATTGACTGGTTGCATCGGGGCCTGGTTCGGCAACTTGAATGTCCAGGGGGCGGAAAAGACTGCAAAAAGTTGTGACCACTGCCCAGTCCATCACCGGCTCTGACCTCCCCACCATCGAAGGTCCATCACAGTACTGACCTCCCCACCATCGGAGGGATCTATCGGAGTCACTGCCTCAAAAAGGCAGCCAGCATCATCAGAGACCCACACCATCCTGGCCACACACTCATCTCACCCCTGCCATTGGGAAGAAGGTACAGGAGCCTGAAAATGGTAACGTCCAGGTTCAGGAACAGCTTCTTCCCTGCAGCCATCAGGCTATTAAACACTAAAACCTCAAATAAGCTCTTAACTACAGTAGACTATTATTATTATTATTGTTATTATTATTGCACTGCTATTGTTTGTTTTTTGAGTACATGTGTATATGTGTGTGTGTATATATATATATTATATATGTTTGTGTCCGTGTGTGTGATGTCTCTCTCGTGTATCATATTGTTTTCAGCGTACTGTATTTACATATTCTGTTGTGCTGCTGCAAATAAGAATGTCATCGTTCTATCTGGGACATATACCAATAAAACACTCGTGAATCTTGAGTCGAGGGAGGAGGTATAGGGGGGACCGGTGTCCCTATGGCATCCTATGGTAGTTTAGGAGAATGAGATGAGTTCTCAGTGAAACATGCTAAGTACTTGGAAGCCTTGAGAGAGTTACAGAGTCGCTAGAATTTAGAAGATTGAGGGGGGGTCTTAAAGAAACTTACAAAATTCTTAAGGGGTTGGACAGGCTAGATGCAGGAAGATTGTTCCCAATGTTGGGGAAGTCCAGAACAAGGGGTCACAGTTTAAGGATAAGGGGGAAATCTTTTAGGACCCAGATGAGGAAAACATTTTTCACACGGAGAGTGGTGAATCTCTAGAATTCTCTGCCACAGAAGGTAGTTGAGGCCTGTTCATTGGCTATATTTAAGAGGGAGTTAGATGTGGCCCTTATGGCTAAAGGGATCAGGGGGTATGGAGAGAAGGCAGGTATAGGATACTGTTGGATGATCAGCCATGATCATATTGAATGGCGGTGCAGGCTCGAAGGGCTGAATGGCCTACTCCTGCACCTATTTTCTATGTTTCTATGTTTCCAGCGTTGAAACAGGCCCCTTCGGCCCAACTTGCCCACGTCGATGGCCAGATGGCCAATTCCTGCAACCATTTCTACTGTAAGGGAATGGTGTTCGGAGGCAGAATTATACAAGCTTCAAGAAAGCAAGTGATGGGATCCTATTCAAATAGAACTCTTTGTCCTGTTATTTGTAAGCACAGATCAAAATCATCTATCGCTACTCTCTCAGTGCTGATAAGTGTAGCCTGGAGCAGCTTGCCAAAATCCACTCTGTCTTACAATGTGACTCTGCAAGGTATCGTGCAAGCCTTGTATCCAAACGAGTAACCTTGACAGTGCCAACAGAGCATGACATTATTCGTCTGAGATGTCTGGACAGTTTCTGTGCTGCAAGATGCAGTGATTCATCAGCAGCAACTGTGGGTCCCGTGGATGTAGCGGTTTATATGCACAGTTAACCTGCCAAGTATGTCTTGTTGCAGCGTGTCTCACATCATTGACAGACTAGGGCATTATCCTGTGGTGCCTCCGTGACAACCTACCAATAATTAAAAATCAGAACTGTATCTATTAGTTGTAGGAAGGAACTGCAGGTGCTGGTTTAAACCGAAGACAGGCACAAAATGCTGGAGTAACTCAGCGATTAGGCAGTATAGATAGATGGGGTGGGTGACGTGTCGAAACCATTCTTCAGAATAGACAATAGACAATAGTTCAGTTCAGTTTACTATCACGTGTACTGAGGTACAGTGGAAAGCCTACAACTAAGGCAGGTGGGGCTAGTGTAGCTGGGGCATGTTGGGCCGAAAGGCCTGTTTCCACACTGTATGACTGTGATTCTATCTCATGTACAACGATTAGTCTAATCTAATCCCTCAGGAACATGGAAGATACATTTCTGACCATTGGTTTGTGGGCTGATCTAAACCTCAGATGTCACCCCATTAGATTGGCATGGTGACAATCCAGGATAAAACAATGGCTTCACACTCCATTGGTTTGATGTCAGCTTGCTTCATACCAATACTGATTGTAACATTAATAGGGTCTGCAGCCTGGTCTGTCTCCAAACAACAGGCAGTGAGACATCCTTACCTCAGGGAGTCCACCTGAGGTTGCCATATCAAATTAGGCCTTAATACCAAGTATGTGCTGTAATTGTTGTATATAACTGCAACCAAATATACCAGCAAGGTGTAAGCACATCCCTAGCCATTGCACCATCCTGTTCTCCATATCTGTCCCCATATCAAATACTGGTCTCGATCCGAAACGTCACCTATTCCTTTTCTCCAGAGATGCTGCCTGATCCATTGGGTTAGTCTCGCAGTTTGCGTCTATCTTCGGTTTAAACCGGCATCTACAGTTCCTTCCTATGCGTGTTCGACACAGCGGCACGCTGCAGAATGAATGGCCTCAAGGTCGGTGATTGCAGCTTTTGCCCCGGATCGATTCACAGAACAATCTTACAACCAGCAGAATGAGATGATTTTGTATCCTTCATCTTAAGACAAATTTAACCTGTGTCCCCAGAGAAAAACGCGAGTGTTCTAATTGAATCAGCTCTTTAATGTTTCAGTAGAGACTATACTGTCAGCGTTCGATGGCTAATGATAGTCTGTGGAGCTGTGCAGAAATCTATCTCCATTTTATGGTCGAAATTAAACAAGTAGATAGGGTAGTGTTGTGTGGAGTTGGTTTTTAAACAGTGAGCTTATTGCACCAATTCCTTCATGTGTAGAAGACACATTACCCACAGCACAGCAAACATGACGCAGATACTAAATTATTCTCCAAATAAAACAGCCCGATCAATGTGGGACTTTTCTATGCGGTGTCGTTAAATCTCTGCCGATTGTATTTCGGACTGATACAAATGTACAATTTCCATTTCAGCAGCTGTATGTTTTCTAAATAATGAGAGGTTACAGAAGTCTGAGATGCATGATTAAAAGAAAAGCTAATGTGCAGGTGTAACAGGTAGCTCGCCCACACCGGCCGACATGTCCCATCTACACTGTCCCACCTGCCTGCGTTGGGCCCATATCCCTCTAAACTAAGGGTTCCCAACCTGGGGTAAATGTACCCCCCAGGGGGTAATTACGCCTACCCAGGGGGTAAATGTGTTGATTCTGGATTTGTACATATTGTTTCTCACTGACTGACTGTGTTTGGTTCTGGTATACCGGTATCTGTTCATCATTAGTTGTTCATAAATAAGTGAAATAACATTGTTATGTGCTATTAAAGTTGCCGGGGGTAAACGGGACAGAAAAGGTTGGGAACTCTTGCTCTAAACCTATCCTATCCATGTACCTGTCTAAATGTTTCTTAAACGTGGCAATAGTCCCTGCCTCAACTACCTCCTCCGGCAGCTCGTTCCATACATCCACCACCCTTTGTGTAAAAAGTTGCCCCTCAGGCTTCTATTAAATCTTTCCCCCGTTATCTGAAACCTTTGTCCACTAGTTCTCGATTTCCCTACTCTGGGTAAAATACTCTGCGCAATCACCCTATCCGTACCACTCATGATTTTATACACCTCTATAAGATCACCCCTCATCCACCTGCACTCCAAGGAATAAAACCCTAGCCTGCTCAACTTCTCCCTGTAGCTCAGGCCCGCGTGTCCCGGCAACATCCTCGTAAAAGGTGTCGATGTTAATCGCCCATCCCATACCCGTACGATTCACATATTCGATTCCCAGTCTAGGATTCAGACTTGGACTTGGACAGTTGAGCAGAATGAAGTTGTGTCCATGCTTAACCCATCTACATAGTGAAACTCAATCTGTTCAAACTAATTCATGTGTTGAATCAGGAGAAGAAAAAACTAATTAAAACGAGGATATGTGAGATGGTTCTAATTTTGCTAAAAAGACAATTTAATTTTATTAAGACATAAATAAAAATTATCATTTAAATGAAGAGGATATCAATTTCCTGAATAATGATAAACTAATCTGACAAGGGAAATGTGCCTGCTTATTGGATACTGAATGATATTTTATTATCAAAGTGACAGTCAGGTTGTCTAGGCAAGGCTAGATTCTAAAGCGGGGAGTCTCTCAGTTCAGAGATTGGTTGCCATTGAATCCCCTTGTGATGTTGTCATTCCAGTGCTAAGTGCGCTGTTCTGACAGCACGGACATAATCACAGCACCTGCTTATCTCTCTTAAACCAGCACTTTCTCCCACTGCATTTGTTATTTTCCAATAACCATCCCTTTGTCAGACGCGACCCTGACCCCAACCAGCCCTCGCCCAAAGCCCCAGGGCCGTTGCAAATTGCCCATCAGATGCCGTGCACATTTTACTTTCTAATTTCTAGACATCGACCACATGGCAGCAACCTTTTCCTCGTACTGCCGTATTTGAACAGATTACTGAAGTGAGATGTCTGACAATGGAAAAAAGAAGATGTATTTGAAGTTGACTGATCTTTCAACATATCCTGAGCTGCTCGAATAAGGAATTAGGATTACACTAAACATTTATATGTGATAGGTTAATTGCCTGAGACTCAAATTTGCATATCCTCCTCATCCTTTTGATTCTCGAGGCTTACCATCCATGTACGGAATACCGAGCAACGCTGTCCTATCACAGGGCTTTGTTTTATAACAAAGTGATTTTTAACAGTTTGAAGAAGGACCTCGACCCAAAACATCACCCATTCCTTCTCTCCATAGATGCTGCCTGCCTGTCCCGCTGAGTTACGCCACCTATTTGTGCCTATCTTCGGTTTAAACCAGCATCTGCTGTTCCTTCCCGCACAGAGTGATTTTACTGCTAATATAACCCCCACGTTTCAGCTTTGTTCGAGACCAATATTGCTTCTGAAAGGTTCAGTTGCTAAATGGACTGCTCACTATAATACTGATGATGTTTCAGCCCACATTTCAAGACATAACTGTATTTTAAGAAATAAGGCGATCATCAGCAAATTGGAAAAAGACCATCCATTATGTAAAAGGAAAACAGGGAAATGAAGCATGGAAAATAAAATGTGACTGTTGCAGAGGTAGACTGGAGGCAGGGGTCTGAGCTACAGGGAGAGGTTGAGTAGGCTGGGTCTCTATTCCTGGGAGCGCAGGAGGATGAGGGGTGATCTTATAGAGGTGTATAAGATCATGAGAGGAATAAATCGGGTAAATGCACAGAGTCTCTTGCCCAGAGTAGGGGAATCGAGGACCAGAGGACATAGGTTCAAGGTAAAGGGGAAAAGATTTAATAGGAATCCGAGGGGTAACTTTTTCACACAAATGATGGTGGGTGAATGGAACAAGCTGCCAGAGGAGGTAGTTGAGGCTGGGACTATCCCAACGTTTAAGAAATAGATAGACAGGTACATGGATAGGACAGGTTTGGAGGGATATGGGCCAAGCGCAGGCAGGTGTAGATGGGACAAGTTGGCCGGTATGAGCATTTGGGCCGAAGGGCCTGTTTCCACACTGTATCACTCACTCTATGACATTGTCTCTACTGGGGAGATAATTTGGGGAACCATTTTAAGATGAGACAAAGGTGAAATGGTTGATGTTGAACTGGTTACCCATTATACCGCAAACCATATGTTCCTTCCCATTCTGCAAGATTCTGATATCATTTTTTTAATGCCATTATCTTGCGGTAAACCTTACCCAAATAGCAATTCTATTCCGAGCTCAGTCACAGGAAGAGAATATTAGCTAGGCAAGGGAAAAGATTCAAGGACGTTTATCAAAGCCCTTCAGCCCATTGAGTCCACCCAACCAGCAATTCCGGTAAACAAATACTATCCCACACACTAGGGACAATTTTACAGTTTTACCGAAGCCAATCAACCTACAAACCTGTACGTGTTTGTAGTGTGGGATGAAACCAGAGCTCCCGGGGTAAACCCACGCGGTCCCCAGGGAGCACGTACAAACTCCATCCAGGCAGCACCAACGGTCAGGATTTAACCTGGGTCTTTGGCGCTGTAAGGTGGCAACTCTACCGCTGTGTCACCATGCTGCCCCTAGGTCAGTTCAGTAACTGAGCGGTGGGAGCTGGATCTTTCGTAGGCTGTGTGGCTCAATGCCAACCATTCATCATGGGAATGCCAGGCATTATTAATCGCAGACAATATTTCCTGTAAAGCCTGAAATAAAATAAATCAATTTGCAAACTTTTCTTCCACAAACCATTTAATATTGCATTCAGTGGTTCAGTCAAGTCTTAAATAACTGATAATAGTGACACATAGACAAAGGATTTTTGCATAAAAATGATTTCAACCGTAAGATGTATTGTCACATTGAAATAAAGGTTGGTGGTGTTGTGCATGCGATCCATCAAAGGAGAGATAATAAGAAGCTGGGGGATATTTGGAGCAAATGCTGTAAACTACAATGTCTAAATAACAGCAGATAAAAGTAGATCCACCAACAACAAACTGCGTTGAGGTTGTGTTGTGCACAGATAATGGAGTGTTACAGGACAAAGGGGGAAAGATTCAATAGGAACTTGAGGGGTAACTTTTTCACACAAGGGGTGGTGGGTGTATGGAACAAGCTGCCGGAGGAGGTGTTGAGGCTGGGACTATCTCATCGTTTAAGAAACAGTTAGATGGGTACATGGATAGGACAGGTTTGGAGGGATACGGGCCAAACGCAGGCAGGTGGGACTGGTGTCTGAAGAAGGGTTTTGGCCCGAAACGTTGCCTATTTCCTTCGCTCCATAGATGCTGCTGCACCCGCTGAGTTTCTGCAGCATTTTTGTGTAACTTAGATGGGACATGTTGGCTGGTGTGGGCAAGTTGGGCCGAAGGGTCTGTTTCCAAACTGTAAGACTCTATGACTCTATGACAAGCCATTCTGCCCTCTAAGCCTATACTGGTGCTCTAAGGCATCTATCCAACAAATCTTCCCTCTTGCTCTGAAGATTTTTCTTTCTCAAGTTATTTATCCAATTCTCTTTCGATCATTACTAACACATCAGCTTCCAAATCCAAAACAACTTGCTATGTGTCATAGATGGACACAAAATGCTGGAGTAACTCAGCGAGACAGGCAGAATCTCTGGAGAGAAGGAACGGGTGATGTTTCGGGTCGAGATCCTTCTTCAATGCGTCAATATCTTTTATCTTCCTCTCAGTTGTTGAGTCGATGTGACTGCGCACCCTATTTGCGGAGGTTCGTGCCAGCAGAAAGTGTTTTCTGAGTTAAATTTAAACGTTCTAAAGTCCTAATCTGCCCTAAAAAGGAAGGAGAGGTAGAGGTAGAGGTAGGAAGGTGACCAAAGGCAAAGTTGGAAAAGTATACTTTGAAGAAAGAAGGGTCGACCCGAACCATCTCCCAGCCATGTTCTACAGAAATGCTGCCTGACCCGCTGAGTTACTCCAGCACTTTGTGTCTACTTTGCAGACAATTCAGTGATATGCCAAGTCAGGAGAATCCTGGAAGGTGATGAAGGAGTGCAGGGGTGAATGGAGGGGACTTCAGCAAAGGAAGTGTGTGGAGTGGAGCAGATAGCCTGTTGGAGTCAAAGACCTTCATAACCAAGTCTATCAAGAAGGGTCTCGATAAGAAACGTCACCCATTCCTTCTCCCCAGCGATGCTGCTTATCCCGCTGAGTTACTCCAGCTTTTTGTGTCTATTCTGTTTTGAAGTCCTCCTTCCCGTAGATGTTCCTGACGTCCCCGTTACTGCTAGATTCCATTGGAAGAGGGCGTTGAGTGGAGGAGGAAGCGGTCTTACTGCGGTGGTACAGGGACTTGGTGAGTTGTCACCTTGGAGTATCGTGCACAGGTTTGGTCTCCTTATTTAACACAAGACATAGTTGCCGTAGAGAAGGTGTAGCGTTGATTCACCAAGCAGTTTCCAGACAAGGGTGGAATGCCGTATGAGGATTGAGTGACTAGAGTCAGCTTCTGTTCTTCAGTTCAGAACATTTGAAAGGTGACCTCGTTAAAAACTCATCACATTGCATGCTGTATGAATGAGAAATACAGAGCCAAGGATCGCACTCAGAATAACACGTAGTGTGCCGGGAGGGTGTGAGAATAAAAATGAATTCACTTCTATATCTCAGTTTATTCAAATTCAGAGTTCCAAGCCTTTGACAGGGCGGGCACAGTTTGTAAGGGATGGAAATAATTTGGATATTGAAAATAGGTTGGGCCTTGATGTGCATGAACGCCTAGGTTAGGCTGCAGATGCTGGTTTAAACCGAAGATAGACACAAAATGCTGGAGTAACTCAGCGGGACAGGCAGCATCTCTGGAGAGAAGGAACGGGTGATGCTTCAGGTCGAGACCCTCCTCTCCAGAGATGCTGCCTGAACCGCTGAGTTACTCTGGCATTTTGTGTCTAACACCTAATAAGTCGTTGGATATCTAATGTACAGTACTTTTAAAATCTTAAAATTCACCCCCAAGAATGGTGATTTTTTTGGGGGGGGTAATTCCATACTCTGGAGGACTGTAAAAACTAGTTTACTGAGTTCATTCAAAACAGATTTTGGGGGATGACTCAAGAATCTGGAAGGGTCTCGAACCGAAACATCACCGATCATATGTTCTCCCTGACCTGCTGAGTTGCTCCAGCACTTTGTGTATTTTTGTCAAGGGTGTTTAATTGTCACATGTACCAAAAAATGGAACCACAAAATTCTTACTTGCAGCAGCAGTTTAAGTTTGAGTCTAGTTTAATGTCACGTGTACCGAGGTACATTGAAAAGCTTTTGCATAGCAGGTCTACAAAAACACAGTACTCATAGCTCATATAATGAATGAAAAATAGATTCAATAAATTAAAGAAAAACAATATTAGTGCAAAAAAAGCAAGCGTTTAGTTGGTGTTTGTTGTGTTCAAGAGCCTGATGTTCTTAGGGATCAAGCTGTTCCTGACCCTGGACGTCACAGCAGGGGACAAAGTAGGGAAAGAGTTCTAATAGAAAGATCGGCCATGTCCGAGCAGGCTTGAAGGTCCAGCCATGCTCCTAAGTTTTTGCTAAAAACAAATAGTTCTTTCAGAGACCCCCAACCACTCCATCAATAAATAATAAATGGCAGACGATTGCGTGCTAAGAAAATGGCGTGACCATTAAAAAGTAAAATCATGTTTTCAGGCATTCGTCGATTTATTGAAGTAGAAATGATGCGTTTCCATACTTAATTAAAGGAGTCATAAATAATGAATACGTTGTAAAGAATAATACATGAGAATGAATGAGAATGACATAGTTTCTTCAGAAGAGTAAGTTGACAAGTCATAGTTCTCCTTTATCTACTTGTGCTGGCATGGCCCGGGTTTGAATCCATTCTGGACTCAGAGTGAAAGGCTCATCTCTGTGAGGGGCTCGGGTTGCAGTTCGTGTGCATCTGTGCAGTCCCAACCTGTTCCTTAAGGACATCAACGAATTGGACTACTCCGTGTCAATACTGTACTGGTTAACAACTGACTAGTGCAGCAGTGTGGACAAGGGGTAGAGTTGGTGCCCTATAGCATCAAAGATCCTGGCTCAATCCTGACCACGGGCGCTGTCTGTACAGAGTTTGTACGTTCTCCCTGTGACCACTTGGGTTTTCTCTGGTTGCTCCGGTTTTCTCACACACTCCAAAGACGTACAGGTTTGTAGGTTGATTGGCTTCAGTAAAAATGTAAGATTGTCCCTTGTGTGTGTAGGATAGTGTTAGTGTTGCTGGTCAACGAGAACCCGATGGGCCGAAGGGCCTGTTTCCATGCTGTATCTCTAAACTAAACTAGTGTGAACGAGTGATCGCTGGTCAGCGTGGACTCGATGGGCCGAAGGGCCTGTTTCCACGCTGTATCTCTAAACTAAACTACAGAAGTGTATTAATTCCAATGCCAGGAGAAGTGTCCAATCATCTTGGAATTCATTGTTCCCTTCATCCTGTATCTGCGCACTGTGGCCAAATTGAATTTAGATCTTGTATCGTCTTTCCCCTGACTGGATAGCAAGCAACAACAAAACATTTTCATTGTACCTCAGTACACATGACAATAAACTAAACAGAACCAAAGTAAACTAAATAGATCTCTGTATCTCCACACCATACGTTTTATAGGCGTTTTTGAGAAACGGTCACAAAATTTTCCGCATTTATTAGCCAGACAATAAAAATAATTATATTATAAAAATAATCATGTGGCCCGTGATTTACATTTGCCCATGGGGATGGCGTCTGATTTTCACTTCCAGGCTTAGACCAAGTTTGTCTGTCTAGTAATATAAATTGTTTTCATTTTTAAATAGAAATCTCACGGTAAGGTTTAAGGATATAACTGACTGATGAAGCATGCCAATTAAATTTAATTTGCAAGGTTAATTGGAAAGCAGCTTTACCCCACAGCCCAATACAAAACGCACCCTCATTATCTTAAGTGCCAACTTCATTGGAATTGTCAGGGATACAAGCTAAGAACAAGTTACTGAGCCAGGCAGAGCAAATCTAACGTCACAACAGACAGTGATTAACCCCAAAGCTTTGCCATCTCAGGCTAGCATTGTATACATTTATTGATAGGAAGGAACTGCAGATGCTGGTTTAAACCGACCGTAGACACAAAAAGCTGGAGTAACTCAGTGGGACAGGCAGCATCTCTGGAGAGAAGGAATGGGTGACGTTTTGGGTCGAGACCCCTCTTCAAACTGAAGAAGGATCTTGACACAAAACGTCACCCATTCCTTCTGTAAATTATCCCTAGTGTGCAGGATACAACAAGTGTATGGGTGATCACTGGTCTGCCTGGACTCGGTGGGCCGAAATGCCTATTTCCACGTTGTATCCCTAAAAGAGACTAAGACCTAGTGTACTTACCTCTGCTTTTAGTCGAGTTTAGAGATACTGAGTGCAAACAGGCCCTTCGGCCCACCATGTCCGCGCTAACCAACGATCCCCATTCATTAACACTATCCTACACGCTTGGGACAATTAACAAACTTTACCGAAGCCAATTAACCTACAAACCTATATGTGTTTGGAGTGTGGGAGGAAACCGGAGCACCCGGGGAAAACCCATGCAGGTCACGGGGAGAACGTACAAACTCCGTACAGACAGCACCCGTAGTCAGGATCTAACCTGGGTCTCTGGCGCTGTGAGGCAGCAACTCTACCGCTGCCAAAGTGCCGAAACTTCCAAAAAGCCTTTGAGAAACTTCCACATGCAAGACTTTTATTAGGGTGCTTTTTAATTTTAAATTTTATCTTATTTTTTATTTTGATACTTTGAACTTTACTTCCGAAATGCACCATCATCAGAATTGAAGGAAATGTGTCTGTCCCTCCTGGGAACTAACGTGAGCCTGGAGCCTCCTTTCACTTACTATCCCTCACTCCTGCCGAAGAACATTACACCATTATCCTTCCTGAGTGGGATAATCAAACACATATTGCAAAGAATTTGACTTCCAACAGTGTCTTACTTTTATAATCTACATTTTACACTTGAAATATACAGCATGGAAACAGGCCCTTCGGCCCACCAAGTTTGTGCCAACCAGCAATTACCCAAACCCTAACCCTACACACTAAGGACAACGTTACCAAAGCCAATTAACCTACAAACCTGTGCGTCTTTGGAGTGTGGTGGGAAACCAAAGCACCCGGTGAAAACCCACGTGGTCATGGGGAGAAAGTACAAACTCCGCTCAGTCTGAAGAAGGGTCTCGGCTTTCTGCGGCAAATACCTATGACTAATATCTATGGTATAGGGAGAGGGGAGAGACTGCCGCCAGGGGTAGAGAATGCTTCCAGTGAGACCCCATCTCTAAGGGTAGCTTCACAGTCCATGAGATCAGTGTGGTCTCGTTTCACAAAATCTCTGCCATTTCTGTTCTGACTAGTACAGTATTGCTTTTTTTAGCCAACGGGATCAATAATACAGAAGACAGGTACGGCTGCTCATTGTACACTGATTGTGAGTTGGACTTTTGGATATCTTATTGTGCCAGTTGATTGAAAATTGACAATATAAAACTAATTGGCTCCCTTGTGAAGTCGGGAAGTTTGCAGCCTGGTATTTCAGCTTGTCAGCACATTCTGGAAAGTGGAATGAGATTTTACACAGTAACTGTAGACCATGTGTTTCTAGTTTAAGAGCAGCAGGTGACCTTGTCTTGGGAAGGTGGATGGCAGCGCTGTTTGGGGTTGTCATGGCAGTAATTCGCTCTTTTTATATCAGTTCAGGCCATTTTTGGTAAACGTCATTAATCTGATATTAGCTCAGGTATTAATGTTGTTATTTCCCACCATACGTCACCACACCTGACATTTGCAACTAAGCAGACTTCTCTGTCGCTTCTAGACCCATTAACAATCCATCTTCACAACAATCTTAATCTTTAATAGGAATCTGAGGGGTAACTTTTCCACACAAGGGGAGGTGGGTGTATGGAACGAGCTGCCAGAGGAGGTAGTTGAGGCTGGTACTACCCTAACATTTAAGAAACAGTTAGACAGGTACATGGATAGGACAGGTTTAGAGGGATATGGGCCAATCGCGGGCAGGTGGAACTAGTGTAGATGGGACATGTTGGCCGGTGTAGGCAAGTTGGGCTGAAGGGCCTGTTTCCACACTGTTTCACTCTATAATCTTGGTCACAGATTATGTTGTCCTATCCATCCTCTCATCAGTTTCTAATACAATTTAAGACTGTGTTGTTTTCTCTCCTTCTCAGTTCTGATAATGTGTCACCAAGCGGAAACCAGTAACTGGAATCATGCAGTCTTTTATTTTGTAGCACAAAGCTTTTCACCGTACCTTGGTACACATGACAATAAGAAACTCAACTCAACTCAACAATACTCTCTTGCTCTTTCCACAGATCATAAGGTCATGAGATAGTAGAATTAGGCCATTCGGCCCATCAAGTCTACTCCATCATTCGATCATGGCTGATCTATCTCTCCCTCCTAACCCCATTCTCCTGCCCTCTCCCTATAACGTCTGACACCAGTACTAATCAAGAATCTATCTATCTCTGCCTTAAAAATATCCACTGACTTTGCCTCAACGGCCTTCTGTAGCAGATAATTCCACAGATTCACCACCCTCTGACTAAAGGAATTTCTCCTCATCTCCTTCCTAAAAGAACGTCCTTTAATTCTGAGGCTATGACCTCCAGTCCTAGACTCCAGTGGAAACATCCTCTCCACATCTACTCTATCCAAGACATTCACTATTCTGTTTGCTTGCTGACCTGCTGAGTGTATCCAGCATCTTCTGTATTCGTTCCAGCATCAACCTCACCCCAATGCTGCATAAAGTTATTTCACTGGCAACTGAAGCAGCCGATTAATGTCATGAGTGACAACAAATGAGTAAGACAGCAGAAAATGTGGCTGATGACAGGATCACAAAGGGGCAGTGTTTGTACCAGGGATGCTACAAATAATTAGCGTGCTGTGTAGGGCACCCATTAGTAGAAGGAGTCGAATATAGACAGAGAATATTAATGGAGGTCATCGTTGCAAGGTGTGATTAGAGAAGACCTATCCTGCCCTCTCTTCACATTTTTATTTCTCCTCAACAAATATTTTTTTTAAAAGACGATCTGATTTGTTTAGCTTTTCCTATTATTTCACTGAAGGAGTTTGTTGGTAAAGACTGTAGGGCCGGTCCCACTTACACGATTTGTTTCGGCGACTTGCTGGCACCCGTCATAGTCGCAGCAGGTGGCTGAAAATGTTCAACATAGAAACATAGAAAATAGGTGCAGGAGTAGGCCATTCGGCCCTTCGAGCCTGCACCGCCATTCAATATGATCATGGCTGATCATCCAACTCAGTATCCTGTACCTGCCTTCTCTCCATACCCCCTGATCCCTTTAACCACAAGCGCCACATCTAACTCCCTCTTAAATATAACCAATGAACTGGCCTCAACTACCTTCTGCGGCAGAGAGTTCCAGAGATTCACCACTCTCTGTGTAAAAAATGTTTTTCTCATCTCGGTCCTAAAAGATTTCCCCTTTATCCTTAAACTGTGACCCCTTGTCCTGGATTTCCCCAACATCGGGAATAATCTTCCTGCATCTAGCCTGTCCAACCCCTTAAGAATTTTGTAAGTTTCTATAAGATCCCCCCTCAATCTTCTAAATTCTAGCGAGCTGTTGAAAACCCAGCGGAGACCAGAAAAAGGTACGACTCTTTGGGCGACTACTCACGGCCATACCCGTGGTCGCGGGGTGATGCCTGTATGGTCGTAAGTAGTCGCCCTCAGTCTCACCTTTTTCTGGTCGCCGCTGGATTTTCAACATGTTGCAATTTTCGGCGACCTGCTGCGACTGTGACGGGTGCCGGCAGTCGGCGAAAAAAATTGCGTAAGTGGGACAGGCCCTTGAGATTAGGTTGACCTCTGGGTGGGATGTATCCCTTATGTCACTTCCCTCCTTGTTGTCATTGTTGGGTACGACTGTGGTGCATGGCCCCCTTCATGTTATCTTAGCCGAATAATCAGCCCAGTAAATCTTGGCAGGCAAGAAACGGTGAAGGACACATTGAGTGCCCAATGTCCACACTCTCCCACACTGGGAGGTCCGTGGTGACATCAACTACATTCAGCTGTTCCAAGGGGACATGATTACAGTGGAGGACAGGTGATATTCAATGATACTTTATAGAGTCAACATGCAAACTCCACACACACACACACACACACACACACACACACACACACACACACACACACACACACACACACACACACACACACACACACACACACACACACACACACACACACACACACACACACACACACACACACACACACACACACACACACACGTTACACCACTATGCTGCCCTCCAGCATCTCTCCACCTTGAGTGATTGAGTCTTACAGCATAGAAAAGGGCCCTTCAGCCCAACTTGCCCACACCAACCAACATGCCCCATCTACACTAGTCCCATCTGCCTGCGTTTGGCTCATATCCCTCTAAACCTGTCCTATCCACGTACCTGGCTAATTGCTTCTTAACTGTTGCAATAGTCCCTGCCTCAACTACCTCCTCCGGCAGCTCGTTCCATACACCCACCACCCTAGATCTCACATGTACCGAGACACAGTGAAATTCTCTGTTTTTGCAGACCCAATACGCAAAGTAGGCAAAGATTCGCCACGTATCTGGTGCCTACTAAGTTTCAACGTGCTCATCATAGTCCCAATGGTCCATCCTTGCCTCGGAGATTCCTCCTCCAGGGATCCGCCATTTTGTGTAGTTTGACTCACGTACACGTCACAGAGGGTTAACTTAAATAGTTTGTTTATCGGTTTCTTGTGCAGGTGACATGTAGCGAATTTCTACAGAGTTTGGAGCATTAAACAAAGAGTTTGTGCTGGAAAACTCCAATTGTGAATATGCAGGGGAAGCATGCCTTTAGCTAAATGCAACTCATGGAAACCAGATGAGGGGGTGGTGTCAAACTGTTTTGTTCCAAAGAAATATGCCGTGCAAGATGGTGTAATTTGTCTCCTTGATAAAGCAAATCCATTTGTTTCTTTCCCCTCTCTCTGTAGTGTTGGTAAATTGAGTTAATCCCCTGTTGAGAGTTAAAATTGGATATACTTTCAGCATCTTTACACATAGTATATTCTTAATAATAACTTGCTGCATTATGTCATTTTTCCTCTTCTCACAGTGGGTGCTTTCTTCAGTCAACATGCATTGAATCCACTGGTTCCACCATCCCACACCCACTGGAAATTTCAAGAGAGAGCTAGATAGGGCTCTTAAAGATAGCGGAGTCAGGGGATATGGGGAGAAGGCAGGAACGGGGTACTGATTGGGGATGATCAGCCATGATCACATTGAATGGAGGTGCTGGCTCGAAGGGCCGAATGGCCTACTCCTGCACCTATTGTCTATTGTCTATTGAAATATTTATTGTCAGTGCCATTTGCAACCTTCATGTGGTCCGCCCTGTTTCGACTAATGCAATCAACCAGGCATGCGTGTCAGTGCCATCAAAATTCCCTTATTATTATCAATAACTAATTAATTATTTTTCTTAACATTTTCTGCTGCATGGAGAACGACATTGGTTCCTGCAGAAGAGACACAAAATGTTGGAGTAACTCAGCGGGTTGGGCAGCGTCTCTGGAGAAAAGATATGGGTGACGTTTCGGGTCGACACTCTTATTCAAACTCAACCCGAAACGTTACTTATTCCTTTTCTCCAGAGATGATGTCTGCCCCACTGAGTTACTCCCGCATTTTGTGTCTATCTTCGGTTTAAACCAGCATTTGCAATTCCTTTCTACACGTTGTTTTCTACAGTCTCTCTCTCTCTCTCTCTCTCTCTCTCTCTCGGCATTTATCACTGGCATCTTTCCAGTAAATCTCCTCTGCTTCTCCCTGCGTCTCCCTGCTCACAACACACCACAGCACTCACAGTTGACTCAGTTACTTTCTTGTTTTTGCATGTGGCAGCACTGTTTATAATGTCAAGGATCTCGTGTGCATTTTAATAGCCTTGGCATATTGCCCCCGTCACTCTCAGAGATTAATATACGGACAATTAGTTTACATTCTGGTCATTTAATTAGCGGGATGGGATCTGTATTCACACCGTGAAGAAGGATCTCAATCTGAAACGTCACTGATCCATGTTCTCCAGCGATGCTGCCTGACCTGCTGAGTTAATCCAGCACTCTGTGACCTGTTGTGTAAACCAGCATCAGCAGTACCTTGTTTCTGTATCCTATCCATCTGAGATGCATCGTAAATGTATTCAAGATGATGATCCAAATCACCATGAGCCAGAGTAAGAACAGATGATTTATAATGTATGAATTGTACACACAGGGGTAAAAGGTTAGGGACTGGAACTGCGGCATCTTTTCAGGGTACTTGACAATAGACAATAGACAATAGACAATAGGTGCAGGAGTAAGCCATTCGGCCCGTCGAGCCAGAATGATCATTGAGTGGAGATGGTTTGAATCGTTCCCACAATTTCAAGTTCATGCAGCATGTGTGGGGATCGTTGGTTGGCACGGACAAATGGCCTGTTTCCACGCTGTATCTCTAAACCAGACTAAAAATAAATCTTCAACGTTCATTTTAAAAGACAAGATTGCGAACAAGAAATTCTGGAATTACTCAACAGATTGACAGATTGAAAGGTCATTGGCTTGAAATATTCGCTGTTTCTCTCTCCGCAGATGCGATCTGACATCTTGCGTTCTCCAGCAAGTTGTTTTTTTTGTTTTCTCTCATCCGCAGTTTTAATGCTTTTGAAAGGCACTCCAATTCTTGGAGTTTAGCAATACTCCCTCAATACTGAAGTGCCAACACTGAACAGGTGCTTGTGTTGAGCAAAGGAGGTTAGTCCCATGAGCTTCCATCTCACCAGGAGGAGAATTAAGGAACAAACAGAATCAAGTTTACATGGACAATGATGAACAGGAGTTCAAAGTTGGTGCCCACCAACAAGGAAAAAATAACGGCCCTGTGTGTCAATAAACTGACTTGCCAAGTAAACCATTCATGGAAATGTTGAATGTGGACAACACAGGAGGCCATTCAGCCCATCAACTCTGTGCTGGCTCTCCAACGATTATGCAGCTGGGTCCCATTCCCCTCTATCCTTTCTCTGCAGCCAAGTATTTAATTTAACCACAGGTTATTCAAACAAATGCAAAGGAAAAAAACAACGTATTTTCAATGGCACTGCTTAGGCAGCAAACCTCATGTCCATTGAAACTCTTCGCAACTAAGGCATGACATTTCTCTGGACTTTGCCTGATCCTGAGTGGCGACAGAAGGCACTGGTTTGCCGGTGTAATCCCTCACTGTGATGTGCTGGGCTCTGCTGAACTGCTGAACAAAGAATGTGTTGAAACCTCACGTGTTTTTATTCTGCAGCACCCCCGTCCTCAATCTCGGTCATCGCTGCAGAAACGCCGGCCGCTTTCAGTCGCTACGAGGCTCAGAACTTCACGTTGGTGTGCATCGTTTCTGGAGGAAAACCTGCTCCCACGGTACGTTCACAGCAAGGTGATTTTGTTTCCTTTCCATTTTCTCCCTCGCTCTCTGCCACTGGCCTTTGCTCCGATGTGAAGCCAACTGAACGCCACCGACGACCTCTCCACCTTGCAAGCCGGTGCATTTTGTTGTCCTGTTTTCTCATTACATTCTACAATCCCTCACTGCACTAAAAATCTAAAAGGGCATCGTCTGGCACAATTCTGAATCAGACAATTCCACCCTGCCCATCTTAAACCCAGTCGGGATCTCGATCAGCCTGGTGCAATGGGAATGTGGAGCAAAGTTAGGTAGCACGGTGGCAGAGCGGTAGAGTTGCAGCCTCACAGCGCCATGGGTTCGATCCTGACTACGGGTGCTGTCTGTACGGAGTTTGCACATTCTCCCCTTGACCACATGGGTTTTCTCCGGGTGCTCCAGTTTCCTCCCACACTCCAAAGACGTACATGTTTGTAGATGAATTGGCTTGGTGTAAAAGTAAATTGTCCCTAGTGTGTAGGATAGCGTTAGTGGACTGGTCGCTAGTCGGTGCGGACTTGGTGGGCCGAAGGGCCTATTTCTGTGCTGTATCTCTAAACTAAACTAAATTAAACTAAACTAAACTCATCTAGAATTCACAACAAGGATTAAAAAAAGAGAACCAGGCATGCGCTGAGACCTATCTGCTCTCGAATGTATATCCTTGTTGGGTAAGGTAACTTTTTCTGGTCTCCACTGGATTTTCAACATGAATATTTTCGGCCACCTGCTGTGACAATGACGGGTGCCAGCAAGCCGCTGAAAAAAACGAGTAAGTGGGACAGACCCTTCCAATGCTCCACTAACACCCATCATGAGAATTGTACCAGAATATCTCCAGTTTAATGTTTGTGCCGTGAAGAATCGGAGAATGTAGTAAAACACACATCAACAAAATGCAACGGCTTGCAAAGCTGAACGGCAGAACAGTTATTGTGTGTTGTCCTGGTTGCATGAATGCTTAGACTCACAGACTGTATGGAAACAGGCCCTTCAGCCCAACGCCCATGTCGACAAAGACTTTTGTTTTTTTAATGATATATACTAAACTTTTTAGTTGGTTATTAAGATGTTTACAGAGGACTTTGTTTACACATCTGTTGCAGCAAGTAAGCATTTCATTGTTCTGTTTCATGACGTGTGACAAAGTGTTCTTGACTCTTGAGATGCCCCATCTATACTAGTCCCACCTGCCCGCGTTTGTCCCATATTCCTCTAAACCTTTCATATCCATGTACTTATCCAAATGCCTTTTAAATGTTGTTATCATATCTGCGTCAACTACCTCCTCTGGCAGCTTGTTCTATAAAACCACTGTGAAAAAATTGTCTCTCAGGTTATTTTAAATATTTTCCCTTTCACAAACCTATGGTTCTTGATTCCCCCACTCGGGGTGAAGGACTCTGTGCATCTGCCCTATCTATTCCCCTCTTGATCTTATACACCTCTATAAGATCAACCCAAGTCTTCCCAACCTCTCCCTATAGCTCAGGCCCTCAAGATCTGTCAACATCATATGTCCTATGTTCCTATGTCCTCCGATCATGATGAACAGCCATGACCATATTGAATGGCGATGCTGGCTCAAATGGCCGAATGGCCTACTCCTGCACCTATTTTCTATGTCTCTATCATTGTAAATGTTCCCTGTATGCTCTCCAGCTTATCAACATCTTTCCCATAGCAGAGTGACCAAAATTGAACACAATATTCCAAATGTAACCTTACCGACATCTTGTACAATTGTAACTTAATATCCCAACCTCTATACTCAATACCCTGACTGATGATGGCCAATGTGCCGAGCAGCTTCTTGACCACCCTATCTACTGGTGACGCCACTGAGGAATATTGCGTTGGGGGAACGGGTTGCGTTAGGGGACCAGACCGCCTGTGTGACTGGGAACCAACGGGTCCCAATTGGTCTAGTCCACATTATCCATTCCTCAGCCCACTTGCCCAACTGATCAGGATCCTTCTGTAATATTTAATAACAATACCACCCACTTTACTGCAAACTACAAACTTACTAATCTTGCCTTGAACGTTCTCATCCAAATCGTTGATATAAACCACAAACAGCGATATGCCCAGCACCGACTCCGAAGGCACACGATTAGTCATAGATCTCCAGTCCGAAAAACAACCTTCCACCATCACCATCAGAGCGGCACGGTGGCGCAGCGGTAGAGTTGCTGCCTCACAGCTCCAGAGACCCCGGTTCGATTCTAACTATGGGTGCTGTCTGTACGGAGTTTGTACGTTCTCCTCGTGACCTGCATGGGTTTTCTCCAGGATTTCCGGTTTCCTACCACACTCCAAAGAAGTACAGGTTTGTAGGTTCATTGTCTTGGTATAATTGTAAATTGTCCCTAGTGCTAAGATACTGTTTGTGTACCGGGATCGCTGGTTGGTGCAGATCCGGTGGGCCAAAGAGCCTGTTTCCGCGCTGTATCTCTAAACTAAACTAAAACTAACCATCACCCTCTGCTTCCTTCAATGAAGCCAATTCTCTGTGCAGTCAGCTAGCTTTCCCTGACGTGTGGTTGTGTACTTGGTAGGTATACTTCAAACGAGATGGTGAGCTGGTTGAAGTTCATCACGTGTCTCAGACTTCGCCCGACGAGAATGAAAAGAAAGGTCGAATCCCTCAGAGTCTGATCAGCCGGGACATGGATGACACCAAGCTACAGAAGTCACTGTCCTTGCTGGACTTTGAAGGCAGGGGCAGAATGTTGACGGAGAGGCCGTCTCCGAGTATCACCGACAGCACGGTTGCAGCCACGACCGCCGCGGAGAGAATTCCAGAGACCGTCATCAGCCGCGAGTTCCCGAGGTGGATTTACCCCAGCGATCCCGCATACCTCTTCCGACACACCCAGATACCCGTCAGCGATGGCACCGTGGAGGTGCGGGCCATGATCACCTGGACATTGAACCCTGAGCTGGACAATAACGCTCTGTTCAGCTGTGAGGTGAAGCACCCGGCTCTGACCATGCCCATGCAGTCTGAGGTGATACTGGGTAAGTTGCACACATTCTTACTTCAGAAAAGTAAAGGTGGCAGGGTCATATTATAGAACCATGTTGGCAATGAGGAATTACACCCAATTGTCTTGTGGACCAGCGTTAAGGACCTGTGCCACTTACGTGATTTTTTTCGGCGACTTGCTGGCACCCGTCATAGTCGCAGCAGGTGGCCGAAAATGTTCAACATGTTGAAAATCCAGCGGCGACCAGAAAAAGGTACGACTCTTTGGGCGACTACTCACGACCATACAGGCTTCATCCCGCGATCTCATATGGTCGTGAGTAGTCGCGAGAATACCAAATTCTGACTTGTTCTGCCAGTCGAGGTATTTATGCGTTTGATTGATGCTGAATCTCCTGTCAAAGATCAGAGCGCTCTCCTAACTGCATTGCAAGGAGAATGAATTGGGAGACAAATAGAAAAATGAGCCAGGGCTGAGACCACATCTTCTCATCCCAGGGGCACTGATGCTAGTTACGATTCTCCAACTGGTGCCTCAAATCCGATCAACTAAGGAGTTGGTTTTTGGGGACTTCAGAGGAAATTCCCAAAGCGAAAGTGCTGGATTCGGATGATCTTCAAACATTGAACTCCCGCCAGTGTTTTGCATTCAGGGAATTGGATGAAAATGAATGACATAAGCTGAAGAAACTATCAAAATGATCATGTCAGCAAAATCATAGAATTGTGTAGTACCAACTGGACGGCAGACATGAAATCCCGTGCTTGTATCATCCCCTTCCCTACTGACCCGCACGACTCACCGTCCATGACAAGGAACATAAATCATCATCCTCATTGTCAAATCCCATCATAGTTTCATCTCCCCTGGCCCTGCAATCTTCTCCAGCCTGTCTCTCTCTCTCTCTCTCTCCCTTCAGGGCCTCACCAGCACTTCACGTTTCCTGTCTTCTATGGAGCAAAGCTTTAAGCTGAAGATAGACACAAAAAGCTGGAGTAACTCAGCGGGTCAGATAGCATCTCTGGAGAAAAGGAAGGTCTCGACCCAAAAAACGTCACCCATTCCTCATCTCCAGAGATGCATTAGGGTTGGGGTTCTAAAATTAAAAGAACAAATGTAGAATGCTGGAGACCTGTGCTGGATAACACCATTATATTATCACCAAGTTTTCAACATATTGTGAATGTTTTCAGTCCAAGTTTGCAAGCTGGCGTTATAGAATCAGTAAGAATTACATGTGCATCAGGACGTCATAACTTTTACAGCCAACTGCAAAAACTGACTTCAGAGCTAGAAACAATGATGAAAGATATGCATTATTATTATGAAAACCAAGAAGAAGATTTAAATGATAAATATCTGCGCTCTCTAAAGGGCTTACTGTAACTGTGCAGCCATCTTTTACCTTCCTGTTCATCGCGGGTGTGAATTTCAGACAGTGCTCCCCCGCTTTCCCTGGCCCCCGCCTTTGCGCTGTGTGTGTGTGTGTGTGTGTGTGTGTGTGTGTGTGTGTGTGTGTGTGTGTGTGTGTGTGTGTGTGTGTGTGTGTGCGTGTGTGCAGACGGTCGATCCGGCTCGCGGTTTCATCGCTGACGGTTGATCCAGCTCGAGGTTTTTCAGGCGAGTGCCCTCGAGCTTGAAGGTCGAAGACAGTCGCTGAAAAGTCGCGTTAGTGGGACATTGCCCTTATCTTTGGTTTAAACCAGCGTTGCAATTCCTTCCTACACAGGGCGTTAAGCTACCATGACGTGCCACCTCATTGCTCAGAACTCATACCTCATCAGTTTTGCAATCACTTTGCCTAATCCTCCCACAGTTGCGCACAGCCTGTTTCTCTTCTGTCAAAGATGGCAAGGCATTTCCCCACATTAAAGGTACTACACATCTGCGTGTTATTCTTGTTGAAGCAGCATGATTTAATCAGCGGAAGAACAGTCGCAAGAACCTTGGCTCCTAAGGCCACAATAACAGTCTCTCTGACAGCCCATTCATCCAGTCTGAACACACTTACAACAGAATCATTTGTATGTATTTGACCACAAATAAGACTGTGGGTTTTATGTACAAAGTAAAACAGGGATGATGGAACAGTTTACAATCTGCTGAAGGCCGCATAATTCAGGACATGCCTGTATTATCTGAGCATTGTTTACAAATCCGACGTTTGAAACATTTTCCTAACCTGAGCATCTGAAACTTTAATTTGTTGAGAAGCTAGAACAATGTAGCTAGATATGATCCATGGCAGGGAATGCACTCAACAAGCTAAATGGTTAAATGTTGTGCTGGGAATTTCATTCCTTGCCCCAGGCAGATCAATGCAAGAAATGTAAGTGTCTGAAGAAGGGTTTCGGCCCGAAACGTCGCCTATTTCCTTCGCTCCATAGATGCTGCTGCACCCGCTGAGTTTCTCCAGCATTTTTGTCTACCGAGGAACTACAAATCCTGGTTTACAAAAAGAAACAAGCCCGCTTGTCTTTGGAGTGTGGGAGGAAACCGGAGCACCCGGAGAAAACCCACGCAGTCACAGGGAAAACGTACAAACTCCGTACAGACAGCACCCGTAGTTAGGATCGAACCCGGGTCTCTGGCGCTGTGAGGCAGCAACTCTACCGCTGCGCCACCGTGCTGCCCTTTTGCATTTCTTCTGCATTTGACTGAAATCTTGTGAAGGAGAAAGTTGGGGCCGTATCACATCGCTAGGTTATCCTGAAGGGTTTTGGTCCAAATTAAAACATTGGGAAGTGGTCACAGTTGTTCAGGAACCAGCCTCAGTAACTTCAACGCCACAGAAAGTCACAAAAGCAGCAGATGGACAACCCAATAGTCTCCCTTTGATAGTTGTGGAGAAAACATTGACTTGGATGTCAGGAGAGCTTCCTGCACATCTTTGAAGTGTGCTGTTGCTTCTTATACATCCAAACAAATACACAGATGAAGGTTGAGATGAATAACTCATCCAGCACATCTAATGATGCAGCAGTCCAGTTAAATGCCTGCCTGGATTATGGGCTTTAAATCCATCACCTGGCTTTAATTCACACTCTTCTGAAAAGCCAAATTGCCCTTCTCAAGCCAAGCAGATCACCATCATCTTCTTTTGAAAGCTGTATTTGGGATATGGGCAAAGCTAACATTAGCTTTGGGCCTTAGAACATAGACTATGGTACACAGAACAGTAAAACACAGGGACAGGCCCTTCGGCCCACAATGTCTATGCCAAACACGATACCAAGACCAACTCTTATCTGCCTGTACATAGTCCATATCCCTCCATCCTCAAGATCCCTCTGTACATCAATGTTGTTAAAGGTCTTGCCATTAATTGTATATTTTCCACTTACATTTATTGTCATAGAGTCATAGAGAGATACAGAGTGGAAACAGGCCCTTTGGCCCAACTCGCCCACACCGGCCAACAATGTCCCTGCCATCCTTGTCCCACTTGCCTGCGCTTGGTCCATAACCCTCCAAACCTGTCCTATACATATACTTGTCCAACTGTTTCTTAAACAATGGGATAGTCCCAGCCTCAACTACCTCCTCTGGCAGCTTGTTCCATACACCCACCACCCTCTGTGTGAAAAAGTTACCCCTCAGATTCCTATTAAATCTTTTCCCCTTCACCTTGAACGTATTTCCTCTGGTCCTCGATTCCCCCACTTTGGGCAAGAGACTCTGTATATCTGGTACTTTGACCCCTCAAAGTGCAACACTTGCTGGGATTAAAGTCCATTTCTCCGCACATTTCTGTAGCTGATCTCTCTCCCGCTGGTAAATTTTCACAACCTTCCTCACAGTCCGTGACCCGAGTTACCTTAGTGTCATCTGCAAACTTACTAACCAATCAGTCTATGTCTATGTCCAGGCCATTTCTCTACATCACGAGCAGCGGCGGTCCCAGCACCTGCAAACTCCACCGGTAACAGAACTCCAGCCTGAGTATTGTCCCTCCACCACAACCCTCTGTCTTCCATCAGGAAGCCAGTACTGAATCTATACGGCCAAGTTACTGGTCATCCTGTGCATCTTAATCTTCTGGATCAGCGTACCATGGGGTATGTTAACAAATTCCTTACTAACATCCACGTCAACAACATCCACCACCCTACCCTCATCAATCATCTTTGCCACCTCCTCAGAAAACTCGATCAAGTTAGTAAGACATGATCTGCCTTGTATAAAGCCATGCTGACTGGCTCTAAGTAACCCGTTCTCTTCCAAATGGGAGTAAATCCTATCCTGAAGAATCCTCTCCAATAGCTGTCCTTCCACTGGTGTGAGGTTCGCGTGCCTGCACCTCACTGGATTCTCTTTACTTCCCTTCTGAAATAAAGGAACTACATTTGCAATGTTCCAGTCCTCAGGGTCGTTGCCCGTGTCTAGAGAAGATGCAAGGATCTTTGTCAAGGCTGCCACTCTCTTGCCTCTCCCTCAATAACCTGGGATAGATCCCATCAGGTCCTGGGGATTTCTCCAGTTTAATGCCCTTCAAAAGCCCCAGCATCTCCTCCTGCTTAATCTCATACCGCCCTTACATGTTAATATTCTCCACACTGATCTCACTGTCTTCCATGTCCTTCCCCTTGGTGAAAGCAGAGGCAAAGTACTTGTTTAGAGCCTTCAATCTCTGCAGTGCGTGCGATGAAGGTTCCTCCACATTGTGGGTGAGTAGTGAGCTCCCTGATGATGACCTGTACACGTCTGTGTTGAGGTGGTGTATGATGGTGAAGTCAGATTGGGTCATGACCCGCTGCTTTAGTTGGTGGAAGTAGTCGTACTTTAGGAGATGCTGACAAAAATGTCTCAGCAAAATTAGAGTGCATCTTAGAGCATGGATACACTACTTCAAGGGTTGGTCCCATAAGTGGTTTGATCAAAGTAATCTATTCCATTTCTGCCTCAGGTTCCCGTTGCCTGTGTATATATGTTACGCGGTAATTACCAAAATATTATAAACGAGGGGCTATCTCGGCTGTCATAACGATAATGAAAGCCTTCTATTAATTCCAAGGAGACTACTTTTTTGATGGGGAAAGTAGCCCTTAGCCATGAATGCTAGAATATCTCATCCTCCATTACAATCTCTACAACTCCTCAACGAAACCATCCATGAATCCTTTGGGCTGTTTTGCTCTGATTAGAGAACAGGAAATAGAGCGAGAACGGAAGAGATAAAAAATAAGGAGAAGAAGCAAGAAAAGCAAAAGTGAAACAGAAGCCTTCCAGTTTAGTGTAGTTGATTGTCACGTGTACCGAGGTACAGTGAAAAGCTTTTGTTTTGGGGTCACAAGCAGGCAGTTTAACCATTTAAAGTGCTCCAAGTTAATACAGACAATCAGATCCTAGATTTTAAACTGTTTTAAGATTAAAATCGAGAGTCAAAGCAAGCGGGGACTTCCTTTATATAAATAAATCAGAATCCAGAGTCATTATCGGACCCAACTACCACTTTAACTAATAGTTTCCTATTTCTTTCTGACCTTTTAATACGGAAAGTGTTCAAGTCCTGAATTTTAATGCCTAACAAATTATTCCCTAAGTTTCAAACCATTAATACCCCTGGAAATCTAGAAACTCCCCTCATACCTGTCATTCCAACGCTTTATCGAACATCGACACCAAACTGGTGAATCTTTCCTCGTAACTCAGGGTTGGGATGGGAATTAGTAAGTGGACTCCTCAGGATGTTCCAAGAGTCGTCTTCTTCTTACCGAGGCAACACGCTCTTTCCTTGACCTCAAGAGTCAAGTGTTTTATTGTCATGTGTCCCAGTTAGAACAATTCTTACTGCAGCAGCACAACAGAATCTGTGAATAGAATAATCGAGAAAAACAGCTCAGCGTGAGTATATACACACATATATGCACCCACACACACACACACACACCCACACACACACACACACACACACACACACACACACACACACACACACACACACACACACACACACACACACACACACACACACATATATATAACCACACATATATACACACACACACACACACACACACACACACACACACACACACACACACACACACACACACACACATATATATAACCACACATATATATACACACACACACACACACACACACACACACACACACACACATATATATATAACCACACATACACACACACACACACACACACACACACACACACACACACACAGACAGATATATCCACACACACACACATATAGACACACACGCACACACACATATATATAACCACACATATATATACACACACACACACACACATATATACGCACACACATATATATATATACACACACACACACACATATATATACACACACATATATATATATATTATATACACACACACACATATACACACACACACACACATATCTACACACACACACGTGCACATAAAATACAAACAACAATAATTGTGCAATAATAACAATAATAGTCTATGTAGTTCAGAGCTTAATGGAGGTCGTAGTGTTTAATAGCCTGATGGCTGTTCCTGAACCTGGACGTTACAATTGTTACAGTAATTGTGCATTTACTGACAAGGTGGAGACTGAAACAAGCTCTGTGCAGCACATGGGACTGGAACACACCAGAGACCCAAGCTCTCGACTCTGGTGAGAGTTCTGTCAGAAGTCCCTGATATATATTCCAATCATGGTGCTGTATACATTCACCACTGTCTTAGCACCGGCACTCTGCTTGTCAACAGAAATTTGCATCTTCTGATATCATTCTTGACTGAATGCTTCCACTTTAATTTTTCCATCACATTATTTAATGATTTAATGGGCAATGCGTTTAAACTATGGAGGGTTTTGGACCTGCGTAATTATCGGCTGCCTAAACAAGAGACTACAAATGATCTTGGTGTAATTAGCATTCTGCAAGGCAGGCATGCAGCCACTGTCAGAGCTGCACTATGTCAGCCTGTCCAGGCTGCTGGTTGTCGTATTGGCTCTCATTTGATATTTTCTTGTCAGTGGATCATCAAACCCTTTCAAAGTCATATTGCTGAATTATAATTAAATAACCATTCATGGTGAAAATACAGGCAAGTGAGGCAGGAAATACACAGAAGAAAATAATATTCTTTCCAACGTCTCTCCGCCCCACACAATCACACTCTTTCTGTCAATTCCACCCTTATTCCTGTGTCACGGGCATGCTTTGTAATCTCATTCTGTCAACTCTCCATCCCACACTCTCCATTTCTGTTTTCACACGATTCTCTCTCCATCTCTCTCAGTGCTCCTTTATCCTTTGTGCCTGAGTATATTTCTCAGCCTGACACAACATTGTATTTCCACGCATTCCCTCGTCCGCATGGTGTTCTGCCTTAATCATTGTCTATCACAGAGGGTAGTCGAGGCAAGTTCATTGGCTATATTTAAGAGGGAGTTAGATGTGGCCATTGTGGCTAAGGAGATCAGAGGGTATGGAGAGAAGGCAGGTACAGGATACTGAGTTGGATGATCAGCCATGATCATATTGAATGGCGGTGCAGGCTCGAAGGGCCGAATGGCCTACTCCTGCACCTAATTTCTATGTTTCTATGTCCTCATTTTATCACTCATTATCGTTCTACCCGTGTGTTTCTTAGTTTGATTAGTTGTACTCTTCACATCTTGCTTTATCTATCTTTCAATCTGTGTTTCTTTTCATTTTTACCTGTATTTCCATCGTCTCTCTCCACCTCGCACTGTATCTTTTTTTAATGTATTCATTATTTGAGGGCTTGGTGTCTTTACCATAAGATTATAAGATCATAAGTGATAGGAGATGAATTAGGCCATTCGGCCCACAGTCTACTCTGCCATTCAATCATGGCTGATCTATCTCTCCCTCCAAACCTCATTTGTCAAGACCAGCATTTATTAACCAATTAAGAGTAGGGGGTAGCATCTTTGCAAGAAACAGTGTGGGAGGAAGTGTCGTCCACATACTGTAACTGTGAGAGCCAGTGGGGTTGCAGTCAAAGGTTTGTAGTCAATAGTCTGTCCCAATAGTCCAACAGTCCTGCGATGAGGACAGGGAGATCAAGAAAGGGAAGAGAGAAGTGTCAGAGATAGTCCAGGTGAATTTGATGGCAGGATGGAAGTTAATGAAATCAACTAGTTGTGTACAGGTGCAGGAGGCAGCTCCGATGCAGTCATCAATGTAGTGGAGTTAGAGTTTGGAGATGGTGGTAGCGACATATTCATCTTCTTTCCTGAGCCATGGAACCAGCTGAGATAGGGAGTTCAGCCTCAGACACCAGCCACTGAAAACCACTCTATCTGAAATCAGCTTTAAAAAAAACCCACAGTCCTAAGATTTGTTTATGAGGATGTTGCCAGGACATGCGGGCTTGAGCTATAGGGAGAGTTTGAGCAGGCTGGGACTCTTTGGAGCGCAGGAGGATGGGGGATGATCTTGAGAGGAATGCACAGAATCTCTTACCCAGAGTAGAGGAATCAAGAACCAGAGGACATAGGTTAAAGATGAGGGGTGAAAGATTTAATAGGAACCTGAGGGATAACTTTTTCACACAAAGGGTGGTGGGTGTATGGAACGAGCTAGTTGGGCAGGTACTATCGCAACATTCAAGAAATATTTAGACAGTACATGGATAGAACCAGTTCAGAGTGAAGACAGGCACAAAATGCTGGAGTAAATCAGCAGGATAGAAAGCATCTCTGGACGGAAGGAACGGGTGACTTCAGTCTGAAGAAGGGTCTTGACCCGAAAAGTTTCCCGTTCCTTCTCTCCAGATGCTTTCTATCCCGCTGAGTTACTCCAGCATTTTGTGTCTATCTTCAGTTTAAACCAGCATCTGCAGTTACTTCCTACACAAGGAGATAAACAAGTTTGATTACACAAGACCCAAGGAACTGCAGATGCTGGAGTCTTGTGGCGAGCACAGTTAGTCCAGCATTGTGTGCTCTAAGTTAGTCGAGGTAGTAGCAAGGAAAGTAGAGGAAGTCCATTGCTAGTACAATAGGAGGGTCTTTGGTAAAATACTGTGGGGTGCTCTTGTTTCTCAACATCTCAGTTCTAAAGAAAGATTCCAGAACTGAAGCATTAACCTCTTCTCTTTCCACAAATTGGCTCAGTTTTTCCAGCATTTTTTGCTTTTATTTCAGATTTCCAGCATCTGCAGATTATTTTTAATTTTGGATATAATTTAAGGCCTTGGTCGATAATCTATTCTCATAATCTGGAATGAATGAGCTAAAGAGCATCAAGTACTTGTAATTTTGGTGGATTTTGAACTGCATATAAGCATGAACATCTTGAAGTGAAGCAGAGAGTTTGATTGCTCGACTGAACATATAGCATGGAAACAGGTGCTTCAGCCCACCGAGTGAGTCCATGACTCAAAACATCACCTATTCCTTTTCTCCAGTCTGACCTGCTGAGTTACTCCAGCCATTTGTGTCTATCTTCTGACCATCAATCAATTGTTCACACTAGTTCTGTGTTATCCCACTCTCTACACACTGGGGGCAATTTACAGAGGGACAATTAATCTATAAACCCACAATTCTTTGGGAAGCGGGAGGTAGCTGGAGCACCCGGAGGAAATCCCCGTGGTTACAGGGAGAACGTGCAAACTCCATGCAGACAGCACCTGAGGTCAGAATCGAACCCTGGTTTCTAGCGCTGTGAGGCAGCATCTCTCCCAGCTGTGCCACTCGGCTTCTGCAGGTATCTGGGGCATTATTCCTTCCTCAGTCATTGCAGCAAAAAACTCCTCTTTTTCGGGACTCTGCTGCCAGAAAACTGCTGTGCTTGTCTGCCTCATAATGAATGTGCCTCAAATTATCTGTGAAGCACTCCCGGATGTCCCAAGGATACAAGATACATCTCGATGTTCTTCCATCATGTTTTAGAAATTACTATGCCCAAAGAGCAAATGGATGAGAAGCAACATTCATCGCACGCAAAAAATAATTCATTATGCACAGCGCCTTAGGACATTTTGATAAGATGTTAAGCCAACATATAAATGCAAGAACTTTTCTTTCTGAAATTTGTCATGTATTGTACATTTTTCATTAGTTTTAGCAGTAAGGAACCAAATTCTTGAGACGACAGAATTTTCTGCAGGCTGTCTCAATGGCCATCCTAAGAAGTAAACTGTGTGATGGGTTTGGAAATCAAGGAGTACTCAACACTTTAATGGTGACACCATTGAATACATTTACTATATGAAATCTTCTCTGAGTTTGTTTCACTTCCCCCACTGAAATCGCGAATGCATACATTTCCACAGGGCCGAGGCAACTTGAAATACTTCACATCAGGCTCTGTCAGTGGTCACTTCAATCATAGGAGTTTAATCAAGTCCAGTCAACCTTCTACAAATCACAACGTGTTGGAGGAACTCAGCAGGTCAGGCAGCGTCTGTGGAGGGAATGAGCAAGGAATGTTTTGAATGGGATCCTTCTTCGGACTGATATGTGATGGGGAGAGAAAGTTGGAAAAGAGAGGCGGGCACAGCGTAAAGTTGATTGGCAGATAGGTGGAGGAGGTGACAAAGCCGATAAGTGAAAAGGAGACAAAAGGATGTCAGATAAGGGACGACAGATGGCACAATGGGCTAAGTGTTCGGCTGGCGACCGGAAGGTAGCCGGTTCGAATCCCGCTTGGAGTGCATACTGTCGTTGTGTCCTTGGGCAAGACACTTCACCCACCTTTGCCTGTGTGTGAATGTGTGTGAGTGATTGGTGGTGGTCGGAGGGGCCGTAGGCGCAGATTGGCAGCCACGCTTCCGTCAGTCTGCCCCAGGGCAGCTGTGGCTACAGAAGTAGCTCACCACCACCGAGTGTGACTGAGGAATGTATGAATAATGCGATGTAAAGCGCCTTGAGTATTAGAAAGGCGCTATATAAATCCCATTCATTATTATTATTATTATTAGATAAGGAGAGAAGAGGAGGAGTATTAGTTGAAATGAGAGAATTCAACGTCCATACCATTGGATTATAAACTACCCGAGTGGAATATGAGGTGTTGTTCCTCCAATTTCATGTGGCCTCACGCTAGCAATGGAGGAGGCCCAGGAGGAGGCCCAGGCTGGGATGGGATTGTGAAGGGGTAGCAACCGGGAGACTCAGCAGCCTTGGCAGACAAAGCACGTGTTTAGTGCTTTCTCCGTGGATTGTAACCTTGTCGTGATGGAGAAGCTTGTGTGGTCCTGAGATCCTGAGAGCGATGCCGTCTGGTAGGGTCGCCCATGGCGGAAAGGTCGAGGAGGAGGGCTCTGTCAAAGAGCGATCCAACCAATGGTGGAACAGGCAGAGGACAATGGCTGACTTTAGTGGAGCGTCACAACGGCTGGGAAGGCGGATGAAGGCTGCAGCAGAAAAGGGTCTCCGGTCGTATTGGACTCCATGCCACTGGATCCTGACCCAGATCTGTCAAGGACCGTGGGGTGGCTGTCTGTGCACCAGTCTCCACACGTTAAACAAAGTCACGCACAGGCGTCCTCCATGAGAGGACAGTCATACTTGTTTCGAGTGACCACCGATGATGATTCAGTGAAACTATCGCCCAACCTACTCTTGGTCTCGCTGATGTAAAGGAGGCCAAAGCAAGAGAACCAAAGAGTCTGAAGAAGGGTTTTGGCCCAAAATGTTGCCTATCTCCTTCGCTCCATAGATGCTACTGCACCCGCTGAGTTTCTCCAGCATTTTTGTGTACCTTCAAGAGCACCAAATGCAGGCGGTGAGTAGTGCAGTGAACCTTGCTCTCACCTCGGTGGCTGCTGGGCCCATGTATCCAAGTGGAGAGAGCAGGTGTGGGGACAGGTGGTATGTCTCCTGCATTTGCAGGGGAAAGTACCTGAGGAGGTGGTGAGTTGGGTGGGAAGAGATGAGCAAACCAAGGAGTTGTAGACGATGTCTACAGAAAGGTGGGATGGGAAGATGCGACTGGTGGGGAGGATTATGTCGAAGGTGGCAGAAATGTAGGAGAATGCTGCATTCATTGGCTGTGGGGTGAAAGGTGAGGATCAGGAGAACTCTATCCTTGTTCAGTCAGGATATGGGACTCGTTTACCTTCTGTGAAGCAAGTGAGTGAGTGGCCTCTGTCAAAATAGCGTCATTATCTACAGTATTATTCAGCTACTGTCAACTGACCTCAGTCAGGTGAACGACAGCAAACAGAGACAACAGCAGCGCCGCAGCTTGGCGCCAACCCAGGGCATGCGCCCTTTTTAGGGCGGGCACCTACGGATGTCGAACCGGATGTCATCACCCTGCTGCAGGATTCCGCTGCCTCAAACACAAGAAGAAGAGAAGCTACTGTTTTATGCTGGTGCCAACTACCTGACCTTAACAGGACAATGATGCAGAGTATAACTATGGAAACCAGGAGGTTATTGTATGGAAATGTACACGGCAGGGATATGTTTCCCTTTACTCTGTGATGCAGACATGGAGTCTTTGATCCAGCGATACTTTACAGTCACATGGAGCAAAGGAAATAGGCAACGTTTCGGGCCGAAACCCAAAGGAAATAGGCAACGTTTCGGGCCGAAACCGAAAGGAAATAGGCAACGTTTCGGGCCGAAACCGAAAGGAAATAGGCAACGTTTCGGGTCGAAACCCAAAGGGTTTCGGCCCGAAACGTTGCCTATTTCCTTCACTCCATAGATGCTGCTGCACCCGCTGAGTTTCTCCAGCATTTTTGTGTACCTTCGATTTTCCAGCATCTGCAGTTCCTTCTTAAATACTTTACAGTCACATGTACCTAGGCACAACAGAATTCTTTGTTCTTGCATACAATACACAAAGTACACAAACAGTCGCCACCTTTCTGGAGCCGACTACATTATAAAGGTGCTCGTTAGAGTCACGTGTAGGAAGAAACTGCAGACGCTGGTTTAAACCGAAGATAGACACAAAAAGCTGGAGTAACTCAGCGGGACAGGCAGCATCTCTGGAGAGAAGGAATGGGTGACGTTTTGGGTCGAGACCCTTCTTCAGTCAGTTCCTTCTCTCCAGAGATGCTGCCTGACCCCCTGATTTACCCCAGTTTTTGTGTCTATCTTATTAGAGTCATGTTGGTCCCTCTTCCCCCTGTGTCCTCGACGCCCCCACCCCACGGGTCATCCCGCGGCCTGTCCTCGGCCCGACCACCTCTCCGCGGCATGTCACGTTGGAACTTGTTAGAAATTGACAACTCCCTGAGCTCACGTGCCTTACACTGGTGTTAATGACGGGGGAACAGAGATTCACAGCCAGCAAAGTGAAGCGTAGAGGATGCAAGTGGCTGCACTGATGGGCTGACACAGTCAACCTTGTGACTGATCGCGTTAAGTCTGAGGTGAGAGCAGTGTAAGGACAAAAGGCAACACCTGCAAACTTTGCTTTGAGTAAATAGACAAGCCCAGAAACTGTTGAAGTGGAAAAAAGCACAAAACAGCGGGCAGGACAGGCCAGGTCAGGGCAGTGCAGGGCTGGGCAGGGCAGGGCAGGGCAGGGCAGGGCATGATGGCAGGCCAGGGCAGGGCAGGGCACGGCTGGGCTGGGTAGGGCAGGACTGGGCAGGGCAGGGCTGGGCAGGGCAGGGCAGGGCATGATGGCAGGCCAGGCAGGGCAGGGCAGGGCAGGGCAGGGCAGGGCAGGGCAGGGCAGGGCAGGACTGGGCAGGGCAGGGCAGGACTGGGCAGGGCAGGGCAGGGCTGGGCAGGGCAGGGCAGGGCAGGGCAGGGCAGGGCAGGGCAGGGCAGGGCAGGGCAGGGCTGGGCAGGGCAGGGCAGGGCAGGGCTGGGCAGGGCAGGGCAGGGTAGGCAGGGCTGGGCAGGGCAGGGCAGGGCAGGGCAGGGCAGGGCAGGGCAGGCAGGGCAGGGCAGGGCAGGGCAGGGGGCAGGGCAGGGCAGGGCAGGGCAGGGCAGGGCAGGGCAGGGCAGGGCAGGGCAGGGCAGGGCAGGGCAGGGCAGGGCAGGGCAGGGTGGGCAGGGCAGGCAGGGCAGGGCTGGGCAGGGCAGGGCAGGGCAGGGGGCAGGGGGCAGGGCAGGGCAGGGGCAGGGCAGGGGCAGGGCAGGGCAGGGCAGGGCAGGGCTGGGCAGGGCAGGGCAGGGCAGGGCAGGGCAGGGCAGGGGGGCTGGGCAGGGCAGGGCAGGGCAGGGCAGGGCAGGGCAGGGCAGGGCAGGGCAGGGCAGGGCAGGAGGCAGGGCAGGGTAGGGCAAGGGCAGGGCAGGGCAGGGCAGGCAGGGCAGGCGGGCAGGGCAGGCGGGCAGGGCAGGGCAGGCAGGCAGGGCAGGCAGGGCAGGGCAGGGCAGGCAGGGCAGGCAGCAGGCAGGGCAGGCAGGGCAGGCAGGGCAGGCAGGGCAGGGCATGCTGGTCAGGCAGGGCAGGGCAGGGCAGGCGGGCAGGGCAGGGTAGGGCAGGTGTGCAGGGCAGGGCAGTGGCAGTGGCAGGCAGGGCAGGGCAGGGCAGGGCAGGGCAGTGAGGGCAGGGCTGGGCAGGGAGGCAGGGTAGGCAGGCAGGGCAGAGGGCAGGGCAGGGTAGGGCAGGGTAGGCAGGGCTGGGCAGGGCAGGGCAGGCCGGGCAGGGCAGGGCTGTGCAGGGCAGGGCAGGGCAGGGCAGGGCAGGGTAGGCAGGGCAGGGCAGGGCAGGGCTGGGCAGGGCAGGGCAGGGCAGGGCAGGGCAGGCCGGGCAGGGCTGGGCAGGGCAGGACAGGCCAGGCAGGGCTGTGCAGGGCAGGGCAGACCTGATGCATTGTCCTTCTCAGGAGATGCACCGCAGCACTGGGACATTTTCATCTGTATGTAGAGCAAGCAGACATGGTTTGGGGCAAATGACACAGCTATGGTAGACGGTCAGAACCTTTATCAGAGTGGATGTACAAAATTAGAAGATGTAAAAAGCTTGAATAACTCAGCGGCTCAGGCAGCATCTCTGAAGAAATGTCACCCATTCCTTTTCTCCAGAGATGTTGCTTGACCCGCTGAGTTACTCCAGCTTTTTGTGTCTATCATGAGTGTAAATGTGGTACCTGGACTAATAAGGAACGGTGAGAGTTCCAACAACAAGTCTGGTCACACCAGTTCGCCACGGGGCGAAATGTTAGTTTGGTGGAAACTCCATCAACACTTTCAGTGGGAATTATTCATCACCAGTGTGACACTTCAGAGCAGGAAGATAGACACAAGTTCTGGAGTAACTCAGGGGGTCAGGCAGCATCTATGGAAAAAAAAGGGGGGAAGGTGAATAGCAGGAGGCGAGAAAAGTCCAGACCCTCCACAAATGGTAGGTCCATTGTTGGTGAGGGAAGCTGTGATCTCAAGAGCAGGAAGATGATTCACCCAGGGAGTTGTGAATCTGTGGAATTCTCTGCCACAGAAGGCAGTGGAAGCCGATTCACTGGATGCTTTCAAGAGAGAGCGGTGCTGGCTCGAAGGGCCGAATGGCCTGCACCTGTACCTATTTTCTATGTTTCTATGACTATGTTTCTATGTTTTGATTGAAGGAGGTAAAGGCGCATGGTCTTTCCATGTCGGACTAAACTGTTGTGTGAGTCAAGAGAGTTTTATTGTCATGTGTCCCAGATAGGACAACAACATTCCTGCTTGCTGCAGCACAACAGAATATGTAAACATGGTACATAAAGGGAGAAGAAAAAAAGTTCAGTGTGTGTATACACATACACACATACTCAATAAATAACTAATATAGTGCAATAATAATAATAATAGTCTGTTGCAGTTCACAGCTTATGTGTTGTCGTGTTTAATAGCCTGATGGCTGTAGGGAAGTAGTAGCAATCAAACGGTGTCTCAATGAAAGGGGAGCAAATTCCAGGGTGAGGCCCAGCATGGGGAGAAACACATTGTCAATGACATGCACGCCACTAATGGTGATAAAAAACAACAGTTTCAAAATCAGTGATGTATAACAAAGACATTAATATGAATATCTGCACTGCAACAGACTGCTTGAAAATGGGAATGGATATATTGCAGTGGAGGTTTAGAAAGGTGATTGGCAATCAGTACATTCAAGTTGAGAACATATTCTGATGCTACTTAGAGAGAGTAAAAGAGGAACAGGAAAGTTGTGCAAACACCACCTTTCAATACCTTTAAACTTTTAGACTTCAGAGCCACAGTGCGGAAACAGGCCCTTAAGCCCACCGAGTTCACACCGACCAGCAATCCCCACACATTAACACCATCCTACACACAACAGGGATAATTTACAATTTTACCGAAGCTAATTCGCCTACAAAACCTGTACTTCTTTGGAATGTGGGAGAAAACCGGAGCACCCGGAGAAAACCCACGCAGCTCACGGGGAGAATTGCACAAACTCCATACAGACAGCGCCCGTAGTCAGGGTGGAACCCGGGTCTCTGGCGCTGTATGTCAGCAACTCTACCGCTGCGCCACCGCGCCGCCCAATCACTGGAATGGCTGGTTTACGAGCAGCTGTAGCGGAGGCACTAATGCCTACAGTGGTCACCGTCTGCTGCCCTGAACAAGACCCATTTATTCCTGCTCTCTACTTCGGTTTGCCACCAACTTCCACCCATGCCAATGTACTGCCTCCAGTACCTGGTACTTTACATTTACACACTAACCTCTTATATAGGATTTTAAAGGCCAGCTGAAAGTCCAAGTACACCACATCCATTGATTTCCCCTTATCTATTCTTCCAGAAGGCTTTCACAATGTAATATCAGGCTTCTAATCTATTATGGAACGTAAATGTGCCTTCATAGAGAAGTGAATGATTTATTTGGCTCTGTGCATGCATGAACACTGGTGGACAACTAGAGAGAAATATAAGGCCATCATCAGAACCAGAAAAGCCCAATAGGCACTGAACTACAGTAAGTTTAAAGTAGAATCTAGTATTACGCCAATATTACTAGTATTACGCCCTAAGCTACAGAGCGACATTGCACTCCACAAGAGTATAAACTCCGACAGAAATGCTAATTGACAGCAGACACTAGATGCAATTGAGCCTCATTCAGCCCAATTTGAAACAAATGGCAAGAGAAAGTCAGTTCAAACTGAGTAATCTTCGTGATACAAGCCAGGAGGAGATGCGTCTGTGTGATTGAGTTTGTGCGCTGGGATCTCCCAGCAGATCAGAGACGAGGAGAAGGGAAATCAGTGCAGACATACGTTACCAAGAATCATCTAGCGGATGATTGGTGAGGAACTCAGGAACGTCCATGGAGACCCTTGATCCCAGCGCAACAATATTCAGGAGAAGCACAAGGAGAATTGTGAGAATGGAGGTCGTTCCAAAGTGAATGTGATAATAGTCCTACCCAGAACCTACCCACCACAACCAGAGAGCAGTCCCCAACTACTATCTGCCTCATTAGTGACTCTCGGACTATCCTTGATCGGACTTTGCTGGCATTACCTTGCACTAAACGTTATTCCCTTATCATGTATCTATACATTGTATATCAGGAAGGCTGGCTCCATCCTGGGGGTGGAGCTGGATTCATGGGAGGTTAGTCTTGGAGGGGAGGATGCTCCTCAAACTGCGGAGCATCCTGGACAATACAGCTCCTCACCCCCACCGTGACACACTGGCCAACTTGAGGAGCACCTTCAGCAACAGACTGGTTCCACCAAGATGCAGCACAGAACGCCACAGGAGATCCTTCTTCCCTGTAGCTATCAAACTGTAGAACTCCTCCCCTTCTGTCGTGGGGTAGACTGACTCCCCTTCCCCCCACCCCTCTCTCCACCCCAATCTTTGCACATCCCCAATCCTGGACTTTCCACGCATCAACGTTAATTTAATGTTTCATGGATCTTGTGTTTTATGACAGTCAGCAGACCAATTTACCTCCCTCCTGGGATAAATAAAGTTCTATTGTATCGTATGGTATCGTTTGGCTCGATTGTAACCATGTATTGTCTTTCCGCTGACGACAGCACATAGTAAAAGCTTTTCGCTGTAACTCAGTACACGTGACAATAAACTCAACTGTAACTGTAGCTGAAGAAGTACCGAGTAATATTGTTGAATGGATGAGTCGGCCTTGAATCCACAGACGGATGACACCGCACAACTTCTGCATTTGCAAGTTTAATAAAACAATAACCCCAGTCTCCCTGCAAGGGTCAGACAGTGGAAGACTCTGACTTGGTTATATTTGTACAATTTGTGAATATATGAAATCAGTTTATAATTTGCCTCGCTGTATGGAAATAGGACAAGTTGTCTAATAGGGGTAATATTGTTTGTAATTAGTATTTATCATCCCTTTGAGGATTATGTAGCGTGTGTACCTTCATATTGGAGTACAATGATGTGTAGCAGAAAGTTCCCGAGGCAGCCCATGGAGAGCTCTTGAACGCACACATTCTGTTGGAGTTCATTGTGTTTTGCATGTGATGTTTGGTGCACTCTGCAATTGACTTTGATAAAGGACCAGCTGAGTACATCCACTTTATGAGTCATTACCGCAACCAGTGAAACACTAGAGGGTGTGCTCTCCAATCCTGGTTATTGTTTACAGTACGTGGCTTCCCCTCCGGTCAATTGTTGCCGTTATATAAGTGGCGACTCGCGGCAGCTAGAAACATGGTTATTAATTTAACCAGAAAATCTCACATGGTTTCAGCCGAATGAACACGACATCAAATTTATAACAAACATTTATACTGTAAAACAAAACTAAGTTAATTTACTCATAAAGAATCTGTTTAAAGAGCAGCGGAAAGAGAAGGTAGAACATGTTCTACAGAAACAATACAGACATGGAGGCCAGTTGCATACAAACCATGCATCAAGCCTATCACAACTACAGCTGCTGATTGACTGGGGAATTGCCCAACTAATTCTACTCTACTTGCCTCTAACTTAGTAACTAAATACTCTCCATTGACAAATATGATGTAAAGGAGAGTGTATTGGAAGGAAGTTCAGATGCTGGTTTACAGTACATCGAAGATAAACACACACTGCCGTTACTCCAGCATTTTGTGTTTTTTTCTTTGGTGTAAACCAGCATCTGCGGTTCCTCCCTGTAACACTCTCCTTTACATCTTAATCATCTTCTTTATCAATGAAATCAACTACCCTCTCATTCTTTCTGACTGAAGAAATACATTGCCTCTATTTTATGCTTCTTCAGGTTAGAGGGCTTCAGTACGCAGCTATGGCAGCAGCTCATAAAGCAGAAGGCAATGCAGTTGGTAGAAAGAAGGTATTCTTCAGAAGGATCCCGACCTGAAACGTCACCTGTCCAAGTTCTCCAGGGATGGTGCCTGACCTGCTGAGTTCCTCCAGCACTCTATGTCATTGTTTTGTAAACCAACATCTGCAGTTCCTGTTTCTACAGTTATATATAAGTGTTTAGTTTTGTATGTTTTGGAGAAAGCCTTTGGAGATACGAGAAGAATGTCACAGTTAAAGGAAGTTTGGTCTTTTCACCAGTGGAAACACAGACCATAGAATGCTTCCAAATCAGGTGTAGCTCCACAGAGAAGCAATAGGGAATGGTTCATCTGCTTCCCCCTCTTCACACTACATTCCTTCACTGTGTGAAGCCAAACTTTTATTACTAAGGATGTTACAAGGGGAAGTTGTCAAGTTATAGTGATGGGAAAGAATGAGGTGGGATGGAAGATGAGGTCAATATTGAGCTGGAATGATGGTGAACTAGGATATCTGTGGGTAGCAAGGCTCACTAATTAGAAGATGCTAAGGACATTGACCATAAAAATCTTTGAGTTTGGACAAGACAGCCAGTAAAGATGACAATACAGGAAGTACTTTGATACTAAAGGGGGAAATAATTTGCCTTTGGGTGGCAAGTTTTTTCCACTTGTCTAAAGTAAAACCAGTTATTTCCAAAATTATGAAATGTAATCAAATATGCCAGTATAAATGTGCAGGAAGTAACTGCAGATGCTGATTTAAACTGAAGATAGACACAAAATGCTGGAGTGACTCAGCGGGACAGGCAGCATCTCTGGAGAGAAAGAATGGGTGACGTTTCGGGTCGAGACCCTTCTTCAGACTGAAAGTCACAGGATTTTCTGCAATACAGGCGAGTTATCAGGCAACTGAATCATCCTATCACAACTAGAATGCGGCCCCGGACTACCATCTACCTCATTTGTCTTCCTGCTGACTGGTTAGCACGCAACAAAGCCTTTCACTGTACCTCGGTACACGTGGCAATAAACTAAACTCAAAGACAAATGTCCTGGAATTCCTCCATTGTGCCTTCCTGATTCAATCTCTTGAACCAATAGTTCTTTGTGCCAACACTGGATAACGTCTCAGTCATTCATGCGAACATGCTTTGTCGTGATGAGCACAGTAAAAATAGAAAAAGGAGAAAATAATTCTCTCCTCGTAACCTGGTTGGGTGCATCAGTAATTCTCCATCCATCAGAATGACAAAAATCTGTTGGCGCAAATCCACACACCACGTGACCAGGGAGCGTTCTGGCCTCACCATTTTTCTCTGCTAACCGAATAGACACTTCTGAACCAAAATTAGAACATGATGAATGGAGTTAATGTGACCCAGTTTAAAGCAATCAGGGATACCTTTCCCAATCTCCCACAGATCTCTTTGGTGTTTGTCAGTGGCCCAGTGGAGGGAGGGAAATATCGACTTTAAGGAATTAAAACAAAACCGTTTACCTTCCCAGGGAATTTAACAGTGGCAGAACATTCCTCGCACAACTCAGGGTCGCAGATGATTCACGATCTTTGGTGAATATCCCAGGGTGGTTTCTTGAGAAGGCAGGTAACACTTGACTGAGGTCTGAAAGTCCACTGTGTACAAAGAAAGAGTTTGATTTAATGAGGTTTATTCAAAGATTTTTATTTCCAAATGTTCACATTCTCAACCACAGTAATTGTTTGGTCTTTGAACTGCAGAGAAGAAAAGTGAATGGGTGTGAGAGTTACACACATCCACTGGTTCCCATGGCTATCCAGACTACACTTCTTCTCACCCTGCTTCCTGCAAAGACTCTATCCCCTACTCCCAATTCCTCCGTCTACGCTGCATCTGCACCCAGGATGATGTGTACCATACCAGGGCATTGGAGATGTCCTCATTCTGTAGGAAACGGGGGTTCCCCGCTTCCATTATAGATGAGGCTCTCACCAGGGTTTCCCGTAGCTCCGCTCTTGCTCCCCCTCTCCCCATTCGTAACAAGGACAGAGTCCCCCTTGTCCTCACCTTCCACCCCATCAGCCGTCGCATACAGCATATAATCCTCCAACGGGATCCCACTACTGGCCGCATCTTCCCATCTCCACTCCTTTCTGCTTTCCACAGAGACTGTTTCTTCTGCAACTCCCCACCCAAACCACCCCCTCCCCAGGTACCTTCCCTTGCAACCGCAGGAGAAGCAACACCTGCCCCTTTACCTACCCCCCTCGACTCCATCCAAGGACCTAAACAGTCTTTCCAGGTGAGGCAGAGGTTCACTTGCACCTCCTCCAATCTCATCTACTGTATCCTCTGTTCCAGGTGTCAACTTCTTTACATCGGTGAGACTAAGTGCAGGCTCAGCGATCGTTTCGCTGAATACCTCCGCACAGTCCGTCTTAACCTACCTGATCTCCTGGTCGCTCAGCACTTTAACTCCTCCTCCCATTCACAATCTGACCTTTCTGTCCTGGGCCTCCTCCATTGTCAGAGTGAGGCCCAGTGCAAATTAGAGGAACAGCACCTCATATTTTGGTTGGGCAGCTTACACCCCAGTTTCTCTAACTTCAGGTAACCCTTGCTTTCCCTCCTTCTCCATCCCCTCCCCTTCCCAGTTCTCCGATCCGTCTTACTGTCTCCGACTACATGTTATCTCTGTACCGCCCAATCCCCTGACATCAGTCTGAAGAAGGGTCTCGACCCGAAATGTCACCCCTTCCTTCTCTCCAGAGATGCTGCCTGTCCCGCTGAGTTACTCCAGTAATTTGTGTCCACCTTCGAATTAAACCAGCGTCTGCAGTTCCTTCCTACACACTGGTTTCCCGAATCTACTCTACTGGGTCCATCATCAAAGGACTCCAGTAAATTAGGCAAATATGATTTCACCTTGTAACACCCTTAGTAAATCCATGTGTATCAGATCATGAGAGGAATAGATCGAGTAGATGCATAGAGGTCTTGGCCAGAGTATGGGAATAGAGAACCAGAGCGCATAGGTTTAAGGTGCAGGAGGAAAGGAACGTGAAGAGTAGCATTTTCACACAAAGAGTGTTAGGTGTATGGAACGAGCTTCCAGAGTAGGTCGTTGAGGCTGGGACTATTGCAATGTTTAAGAAACATTTAGACAGGTACATGGATAGGACAGGTTTAGATGGATAAGGGGCAAACTGAGGTAGGTGGGACTAGTGTAGATGGGGCATGTTGGTCGGTATGGGCAAGTTGGGCTGAAGGGCCTGTTTCCACGCTGTATCTCTCTTTGTGTCTATGACGTCGGTGTTGCTCAACCATATCATTATTTTTCAAGCATCTCGATATCACGGTATCCTCTGTTTTATAGATCCAGCATTTTGCATATCTCCAATATCAGATACAGGCTGAGGTGTCCTGCAGGTGTCCTGCTACCATTCAATCCACAGGCTGGGGAAAGAACTTGTGAAGGCTTTGCTAACAGAAGACAGACAAATGGCTCTCACTATCTTTATTATAAAATACATCTGTATCGGGGGCAGATGAGGAGAGGTTGCCTTTATAAGTAAACTCCTGAGAAGCTGCAGTTGTTTTTAATAGGGATGACAGGAGGTGTCAAATCCACTGCTGTAATTCACTGCAGCGCCGACCTTCTTGTCCACAATCCCCTGTACTCCTGACAGGACAGCTTTAATCAAAGACAGACTCCCAAGCAGCTCGAGATAAAGATTGAAAGCACAGGAGGAGATTAATTTAATATAGTAGTAACACACTGCTTCACCTCAGACACCCTGCACTCTCTTTATCTAACGTAACCCTTGCTTTGCTGAATAAATGTCAGTGTTGTGTAACTAAACTGTTCCCTCTGCTGAGGAAATGATTACATTGACTAAGCCTGATGTTGGACACAAAAAGCTGGAGGAACCCAGCAGGTCCTCACCCCCTGAGTCTCAGTCTGAAGAAGTGTCTCCAACCCAAACGTCACCTATTCCTTTTCTCCAGAGATGCTGCCTGTCCCGCTGAGTTACTCCAGCTTTTTGTCTCTATCTTCGGTTTAAACCAGTATCTGCAGCTACTTCCTACACACTAAGCCTGAAGGTGTCTGTGTGGACTTCCTCCCCTTCACTCCTTCCCAATGTTTTCTCTCCTGTTTCTGCCTTTTCAACCTTGTCATCAACTTTTTTTCTCACCTGAAAATAACTCACCGTTCATCTTTTCACAATAAAAATGAACGAAAGCTGTAGGTCACCACAAACTAGAGGTCCTGGGGTGTTCATGGCAGTCATAGATTCATAGAGCAAAGAAGGTTTGGCCTTTCCAAACGCCTCTTAAATGAAGTAACGGCATCTCTCCTGGCACCATGTTCCTAATATCTACCACTCTCTGGGCAAATTTTTAGTTTAGTTTAGTTTAGAGATACAGCGCGGAAACAGGCCCTTCGGCCCACCGGGTCCGCGCCGACCAGCGATCCCCGCACACTAATACCATCCTACACACACTGGGGACAATTTTTACATTTATACCGAGCCAATTAGCCTACAAACCTGTACATCTTTGGAGTGTGGGAGGAAACCGAAGATCCACGCAGGTCACGGGGAGAACGTACAAACTCCTTACAGACCGAACCCGTAGTCAGGATCGAACCCGGGTCTCCGGCGCTGCAAGTGCTGTAAGGCAGCAACTCTACCGCTGCTTTTGATTTTTGTTTTTTTCGTTTGTTTGGTTGTTTTTTGTGTGTACATATGTGTGCCTGTGTAAATATATATACATGGTCTATATATATGCGTTGGTAGACACAAAATGCTGGAGTAACTCAGCGGGACGGGCGGCATTTCTGGAGAGAAGGAATGGGTGACGTTTCGGGTCGAGACCCTTCTCCAGTCTGACAAGGTCCCGACAGTCGACCATATCTATGCCTCATCTTTTTATATACTTCTATCAGGTCTCCTTGTAACAGTAGCCCTTTAATCCAGGCAAGATCCTGGTGTATAAGAAGGAACTGCAGATGCTGGAAAATCGTAGGTAGACAAAAGTGCTGGAGAAACTCAGCGGGTGCAGCAGCATCTATGGAGCGAAGGAAATAGGCAACGTTTCCTTCGCTCCATGCAAAGAGTTGAACAATCACCGCTATAGGAAATAGGCAACGTTTCCTTCGCCCCATGCAAAGAATTGAACAATCACCACTAGAGGAAATAGGTAAAGTTTCGGGCCGAAACCCTTCCGGGTTTCGGCCCGAAACGTTGCCTATTTCCTTCGCTCCATAGATGCTGCTGCACCCGCTGAGTTTCTCCAGCACTTTTGTCTACCTAAGATCCAGGTGTATCTCCTCTGCACTCTCTCCAGTACTATCAAATCCTTCCTATCATGCTGATGCCAGAACCACACACAATACACCAAGCATTCACAGCTGAAGGTCAGAAACACTCGATGTAAAGTCTGTGCGCTCAGCAAATTCGTAACTCTCACAGAATACATTACCGCAGACAACAACACATGTACCAGACACGAGGAACTTAAACAAAGGTGTGTGTTTCTTCAAGGTCTCTTCACAGAATGCGTCTGGAACCTTGCACCAAACATTATTTCAAACCAGAGAACAGTGAGTAACGTGACGCATTATAAAGGCGACAATTATTATGTCGAAGCAGATAGACACAGAAAGCTGGAGCAACTCAGCGGGTCAGGCAGCATCTCTGGAGAAAAGGGATAGGTGACGTTTCGGTTCGAGACCCTTCTTCAGACTGAGAGTCAGGGGAGAGGGAAACGAGAGACATGAAAAGGTACAAAGAAACTAATGAATGAAAGATATGCAAAATCAAAGTCGGCAACGATGATCAAGGAAAGGTGGAGCCCACAATGGTCCATTGTTGGCTGTGGAGAAGGTGATGTAATGTTGTAGATGTAATGTACCAAGATGGGCCATCCAGTGGAGTGAAAACAGAAGATGCCTGTCAAGGTATGGATTGGAAGATCTGGGAAATACGATCCAATGAGTTCAATCCCAATCATCGACAAAGTGATAGAAAGTGCAAACACAAGGAACTGTGGATGCTGGAATCATGTGTAGAACAGAAGGTGCTGGAGTAACTCAGTGTGTCAGGCAGCATGACTGGAGGATAGAGAGTAACTCAGTGTGTCAGGCAGCATGACTGGAGGATAGAGAGTAACTCAGTGTGTCAGGCAGCATGACTGGAGGATAGAGAGTAACTCAGTGTGTCAGGCAGCATGACTGGAGGATAGAGACAGACAATGTTTTAGGTCAGGACCCTCCTTTAAACCCTACTGGACGTTATTTGACTCATCCTTCATCTCCACTTGGGGCATGACCACACAACTTGTGACCCGACCTGATGAGTGATATCTGCACGTACATCGCTGTTGAACAGCCAGGGTGAAACGGCCGGTGTTTAAAGGTAACCTGAGATAAATCAGGAGCTGTGAAACTGTCATCACACAATACATCACTACACACCACCTCATAGTAAGCTATTAACATGAATGATTTGTATATGATGAGACGACTGTCTGAGCAATACCATCTAAACTGCTAACATGTGTCCATTAATACTTTCACAACTGATGTATGGTTTCAATTGAAAGAGATGTTGGAGAAACCATTGTCATATCCTAATCACCCCCCCTGAGTGTTGGCAGTGGCTGTATTTGAACGACAGAGCTGGGCTGAAGCACTGAATCGCAGTGATTGTTTGTGACTAGTCCGTGTGAATGCTAACTGAACGACCATGCGTGGTGCTGGGGAAGTTGCATCAATTTACTGCTTCGATTAGATGAACTTCAACTCATTAACGAAGTGTAAAGCAGTCACTAAATGTTGCCATACATGGACCCTTCAATCACGCTGGGGCCACAACGTCCCAAACCACAATAGACTTCCCTAGGATGGAGGATAACGCCTATCTAGTGCTAGAGGCATAGCTGATAGAGCTGCCACCCAGGTTCTATGCTGACCTCCAGTCCTATCTGAGAGGGGTTAGCACATTCTCTCTGTAAGTGTGTGGGTCCCCCCCAGGTGCTCCAGCTTCCTTCCACAAGTCAACGATGTAAATTTGCCCCTAGTCTGTAGGTGAGTGATACGGTCTGGAGGACATTGTTGGGAATGTGGGGAATGTCAGAAACTGCAAAGATGCTTCAAGACTTCTTTAGCAGAAGGAAAAGCTCAACCCCAATTTGGGGTGATCAGGACTCAGGTCTCACACTGCCCGAGCCCTTGCTACACCTCACATGGTGATTGGTAAATGCGTGGGGATAGCCCCTTCGGCCCAACTTGCCCACACCAACCAAAATGTCCCATCTACACTAGTCCCACCTGCCTGCATTTGACCCATATCCCTCTAAACCTGTCCTATCCATGTATCTGTCTAATTGTTTCTTAAACGTTGCAATACTCGCTGCCTCAACTACCTCCTCAGGCAGCTTGTTCCATACAACCACCACCCTTTGTGTGAAAATGTTATCCCTCAGATTACTATTAAATCTTCCCCCCCTCAGCTTAAACTATGTCCACTGGTTCTGGATTCGGCTATTCCGGGCAAGAGACTCTGTGCGTCTACCCGATCTATTACTCTCATGATTTTACGCACCTCTATAAAACCACCCCTCATCCTCCTGCGCTCCAAGGAATAGTGTGCTGGCCTGCTCAACTTCTCCCTATAGATCAGACCCTCGAATCCTGGCAACATCCTCATGAATCTTCCATGTACCCTTGCCCACATGACAACATCAGGCTCAGCACAACCACTGTCCCATTACTGTTGCCACGTGAACCCTGTTACACTTTTCTCCAGGAGCAATGGAAGGGAATAAAGAAACATAGAAAAAAGGTTTACAGATGGAAGTTAAAAATTAGCGAGAGGCAGGAGGTGTAGAAATACAGAAGAAAGATCGTAGGGCTGGAGGAAGTTCCAGGGATAAAGAATCACAAGGTCAAAGCTATGAAAGGTCTTGCGAAAAAGGATGAACCAAGCGAGTGGTTTTGCAAGTTCATTGTTGGCAGCCATTTAATAATATCTAAAGTATCCACAGAAGCGCTGGACGGTGGCAACGTTTCAACTAAGGAAGAGAGAAAGTGAAGGAAAAGATATTAAAAAGATTGTTAGAGAACAGAGTGCTTTCCCACAGGGAATTACTGGGTAAAGGACATTCATGTTTTACGGGAAAATTGGATAAATATTTGAAGAAGATGAAATATCTCCAGGTAAACAAAGACATGAGGTGAGTGGGATTAGTTTTGAATTGCACCAGTACAGAGCTAGTCCACACATGATTACTTCCTTCTATTTTGAAGCTGTGATGGTTCGAATAGAGAAAATATACTCACATTTGTATTACATCTTTCACACAATGTCCTACGGTACTTTGAAGCCAGTAATGCACTTTCAAACCGTGGTCATGCCTATAATGTGTGAAGATGGCAGCAGTCTGTTTGAACGCAGCAAGGCCCAACCAAAGGCAATCAGCTCAGATATTGCAACCGTTTTCCCTTTGATGCAGAATGTGGTTATTTGGCCCATCCAGTCCATGCTGGCTCGCAACTCTTTTCATGATTCGGGGCGGCACAGTGACACAGCGGTAGAGCTGCTGCCTTACAGCGCTTACATGCCAGAGACGAGGGTTCAATCCTGTGCTGTCTGTACGGATTTTGTACGTTCTCCCCGTGACCTGCATGGGTTTTCTCCAAGAACTGCGATTTCCACCCACACTCCAAAGACGTACAAGTTTGTTGGTTATTTGGCTTGGTCTAAATGTAAAAATTGGCCCTAGTGTGTAGGATAGTGTTAATGTGTGGGGATCGATGGTCGGCGTGGACTCGGTGGGCCGAAGGGCCTGTTTCTGCGCTGTATCTCTAAACTAAACTAAACTGAACTAAACTAGACTAAACTAAACTAAACTAAATCTTCATCTAATCAAACCAGAGATGTTGCCTGTCCCGCTGAGTTACTCCAGCTTTTTGTGTCTATCTTCGTTTTTCTTTACGTTCATTGTTTGGGACTTGGGGGTTGCAACTGGGGATGAACAGAAATGCTCCCACCCTGCTGGTTGGAAGGATATTCCTGAATTTAGAACCGGCAACAATCTGGAAGCATAATATATTTCCAAAACAGGAGCAACTTAGAGAGAAGCTATGATGATCAGCCATGATCACATTGAATGGCGGTGCTGGCTCGAAGGGTCAAATGGCCTACTCCTGCATCTATTATTTTTTTCTAAGCCTGTAGACATGTTCTGATATACCTGCTGCATTTGTCGTTACGTTGCTATGCTGGTGTTGTTTTTTTTGAGAGGTTGCCACAATAACAGAGACAAGTAACAGCAGTCCTGCATTCTAATGGAGAGGGTGGTTAATTCTCACTGTAGATGTGACACAGAGCTGAAAAGAAGCTGTGCTCGAGCAAAAAGGCCAATGTATGAATGGAAACCACACTGTTCCAGGGGGTTTGAGCTATTAGTTCACTCAGTGTGATTGGGAGGGAAGCCAGTATTGAGAATGGAATACGTTTGTTGATGACAAAACAGACATCTCAACCTATCAACAGGACATTAAAGGCCTCAAGCAAATGTTGATCATCTTTGCTTGACTATCGACTTGTGTGTGAATCGACACAGTTACATTGGTGAAGGAGGAACATGTTTTGTGCCAGGAAGCTGGACTTGAGTGGGCTATGTTTTAAGATGAGAAGTAGGAGTTTTAAAAGGAATATTAGGGGTCCATTTTTTTACACAGTTGTTAATATCGGAATGTGGTAGTGGCGTCTGATGTAATCACTGTGTTTAATAGGCATTTAAATGAACACTTAAGAGACACAAAAAAGCTGGAGTAACTCAGTGGGTCAGGCAGCATCTCTGGGGAGAAGAAATAAGTGACGTTTCTGGTCGAGACCCTTCTTCAGACTGGCCAACTAACACTTATATGGGCAAGCCGCAGAAGAATGTGACAAATGGGATTAGTGTATCTGGGCAAAACCGTGACGTTAACATGGTGGGCAAGAGGGTTTGTTTTTATGTCGTACAACTTTATGGTTCTATGAGAGCAAAAACAGGCTGCGTTTGGTGAAGTGCAGATTATAAACAGAGACGATGAAATCCAACGAGCTACAACAGATTGGGACCAACCGGTGTGTCGGCACATCAGGATATTGTCACATCTAGAAATGACCCAAAAGTAGATTAACTGTATGGGGGCAGTGCGGGAAAAGACAAAAGATAACAAAAGATATGAAATACAGATACATAATAGAAACAAAAAACAAAATTACAGATATGACAAACTGGGAAAAATACATTTAGTGTTAAATTTTCAGCAATAGTACAACAGGGGCAAAAGTCAAAGGAAGTTTGTGATTCGTGCAATCTTTCCATCACGGGGTAGCTGAGGAAGGAAATATTTGGAGATTCTAAAATCATCAGTCATTGGAGCAGAATTAGGCCATTCACCACCTTGCATGTGCTTTGCCATAGAATCATGGGTGATTTATGTTTCTCTCTCAACCCTATCCTCCCGCTTCCACCCCAGAACCTTTAACATCCTCGCTAATCAAGAACCCATCAATCTCCATTTTTAAAATACCCATTGCCTTGGCCTAGTCACAGGCAGCCAACCAGAAAAGCCCCCTTTTATTACCCCTCTTTTCCTTCGACAAGTCAGCCAATCTTCTATCCATGCTAGCACCTTGCCTCTAATACCACGGGCTCCTATCTTGTTTAGCAGCATCACATGCGGCACCTTATCGAAGGCCTTCTGCAAATCCAAGTAAACAACATTCACTGACATTCTCCCCTTAGTATGTTTCTTTCTCTTTGGGATGACACGATCTTGCGTCCTCTGAATCACTCCTAGAAACTAAAAGAGGTCACGGTATTGACATGGACATTGCAGATACACCGGGACACACATGACCCGGGTTCGATCCTGACTACGGGTGCTCTCTGTACGGAGTTTGTACGTTCTCCCCGTGACCCGCGTGGGGTTTTTCCGAGATCTTCCGTTTCCTCACACATTCCGAAGACCTACAGGTTTATATGTTAATTGGCTTGGTATAAATATAAATAGTCCCTAGTGTGTGTAGGATAGTGTTGGTATACGGGGATCGCTGGTCAGTGCGGACTTGGTGGGCTGAAGGGCCTGTTTCCGCGCTGTATCTCTAAATTAAACTAAACTTCACATTTTAACATTTCTACTCAAAATGCCTCCCCTCGCCCAACATACCTGATAGTCAGGATTGAGTGAAGAATGGTGCCAGGGCGTGCTTCTGTCCTTGTTATTACGCTTCTATCTACAAGCCGTTTGTCCCAATACTTAGTGCCAATGGCATGTACACATGAACTTGTTAATAGTGTAATTCACCACTTTTAATTTTGGGCAATGTTAACTGGAACACATGTATTTACTTACTGATTTAAAATGTTATTTATCTGTTGTGGGGGTATCTCAGCTGGAGAAAACAGAATTGAAAACAAATTTATTGATGAAATGAAAATGAGATTCAGGCAAATCTGTCAGCTGGGTCCCGGTCTCAGTGAAACAATTCTATTTTGTTTCCTTTGCTGCATGTTCCTGACTGATTATTTTCTGTAACATGTCATTTAGCACATATCCATTTTGTTTCTAATTACGATTGAGATGAACAAGTATACTACAGGTAAAATATAATACTTACACCTACTAAAATGCCCATTTAAAAGTGTCTTCACATAGCCCATCATGTCTCCGGTGATGTGAGACTGTAGCTCAGTCATCAAGACTAGAAGACCTGTCTTTAGTTTAGTTTAATTCAGTTTAAAGATACAGCACGGAAACAGGCCCTTCGGCCCACCGAGATCCTGCTGACCAGCGATCCCCGCACACTAACACTATCCTACACACACTGGGGACGATTTACAATTTTATACCAAGTCAATTAACATACAAACCCGCACGTCTTTGGAGTGTGGGAGGAAACCGGAGCACCCGGAGAAAACCCACGCCGGTCACTGGGAGAACGTACAAACTCCGTACAGACAGCACCTGTAGTCAGTATCGAACCCGGGTCTCTGGCGCAGTAACGTAGCAACTCTACCGCTGCGCCACCGTGTTTAAATTCTAATCAGCGCCAACCATCAGGAGTTGGGTGAGTGTAGCAGTTTATCCAATCTTGTCCATCATATCAGCAGGTGTGTGCTTCATGCATATGTATTTGCCTCGCAGTTTTAATATGCTCATTAACTCAGCTACTAAAGTAGAATAAGCAGGAACATCAACATATCTCAATCATTTATCTGTAAATGCAGACTTCCATTGACTTGTAGGTAAACACAAAGGCAGCATCTCCAGAGAAAAAAGACAGGTGACGTTTCGGGTCTGGACCCTTCTTCATACCCATATCCCTCCAAACCTATCCTATCCATGTACCACACTAAATGGTTCTTAAAAGTTGCTATTAAAAAGAGTTACAAATAATCTGTAAAAATTCTTCATAAAATGCCAGGTTAACATTCAAAAACACTGGGACGGCACGGTGGCGCAGCGGTAGAGTTGCTGCCTTACAGCGCCAGAGACCCGGGTTTGATCCTGACTACGGGTGCTTGTTTGTACGGAATTTGTACGTTCTCCCCACAACCTTGTGGGTTTTCTCCGGTTGCTCCGGTTTCCTCACACACTCCAAAAACATACAGGTTTATAGGCTACTTGACTTGGTCAAATTGTAAATTGACCCTAGTAGGATAGTGATAGTGTGCGAGGATCGCTGGTTGGCACGGACCCGGTGGACCGAAGGGCCTGTTTCCACACTGGAGATAGTGATGGGACTGGTGAAGGTGGATTCACATTTTATATTCACTCCCTCAGCATAGAAAGCACATTAAAAAAAACAAAGCTTTGCTTCACATTTGTTCCAGAATGAAAGTTGTGATTGGTAATTTTGCACGGTGTGAGGAACATTATTGCGGGGACGATGACTGGCGTTAATCCATTTGATATTTACATTATTTTGCATTGAATCCGTGATTGAATTTTGATGTTTGCTGCTCCTTGCTATCTCTCGCTTTGAGCCAATATATTTGCAGCCCTGTCCATCTCACCACCAGAGTGTCAGCTGCTCAAACACAATCATATTTTCCAAGCGAAAATGTAATTATGAAAGAGATTGATAGCAATTGTCCCAGCTCCCATCCTTAAAGAGATATTGTGGTGGAGAGAATGCGCTAGGAGACACAGTTGCAGGCAGTGTGTGAGTGTGAGAATAACCTGCAGACATCCAGGATATTTATCATGGTCATAGAATCATAGAGTGATACAGTGTGGAAACAGGCCATTCGGCCCAACTTGCCCACACTGACCAACATGCCCCACCTACACTAGTCCCACCTGCCTGCGTTTGGCCCATATCACTCTAAACCTGTCCTATTCATGTACAGGGTACCAATGTTTCTTAAACATTGCGATAGACCCTGGTCAATTGCACATCCGATTATACTATATGGTCTTGTTCTTTCTCAGACTAGTATTTTGACCAGGGGTCACAGTTTAAGAATATGGGCTAAGCCATTTAGAACGGAGACGAGGAAACACTTTTTCTCACAGAGAGTGATGAGTCTGTGGAATTCTCTGCCTCAGAGGGCAGTGGAGGCAGGTTCTCTGGATACTTTCAAGAGAGAGCTAGATAGGGCTCTGAAAGATAGCGGTTTCAGGGGATATTGGGGAGAAGGCAGGAACGGGGTACTGATTGGGGATGATCAGCCATGATCACATTGAATGGCGGTGCTGGCTCGAGGGGCTGAATGGCCTACTCCTGCACCTATTGTCTATTGTACCGCATTTGGTACATTGTGAGCAACCTTGGGCACCATATCTGAGGAAGGATGTGCTGGCTCTGGAGAGGGTCCAGAGGTTTACAAGAATGATCCCAGGAATTAGTAGGTTAACATATGAGGAGCGTTTTGACTGCACTGGGCCTGTACTCCCTAGAGTTTAGAAGAATGAGGGGGGACCTCATTGAAACGTACAGAATAGTGAAAGGCTTGGATAGAGTGGCTGTGGAGAGGATGATTCCACTAGTGGGAGAGTCTAGGGCTAGCAGTCATAGCCTCAGAATTAAAGGATTTCTTTCAGGAAGGAGATGAGGAGAAATGTATTCAGTCAGAGGATGGTGAATCTGTGGAATTCTTTGCCACAGAAGGCTGAGGAGGCAAAGTCAGTTGATATATTTATGGCAGAAATGGATAGATTGTTGATTAGTACGGGTGTCAGGGGTTATGGGGAGAAGGCAGGAGAATGGGGTTAGGAGGGAGAGATAGATCAGCCATGATTGAATGGCGGAGTGGACTTGAAGGGCCGAATGACCCAATGACCACTTATGATCTTATGATATTGCGATTAACATTGAATATATGAGAGATCACGCAAGTAAATTGTGAGCAATATATCAGATATGGTTCCAGGGGCTATGGTATATATTAGTGATGAAGTTTATCACCACTCTATCAAGGAGGATGCAGTAAATAAACGAAGGATATGGTAACGAATATTGAGTTTACAGTGTAGGATGCACGGTATATCAAAGAATGTTAGAACAATAAGTGTACGCTATATATCAAAATGTGATTGTGAGATAAGCAGATGTGGAATTTATCAGGAGAGTGTTACCGCCTAGCTTGTGTGATATATCAAGGCATTAAAGAGAAATGTTTGGGTATAGTAATGATACATTGAGGTGTGATGTGTATCAGAGCATTGCAGTAAAACCTGTGTGGTCTAAGAGTGAGCTGGAGCTTTATGAGAGGTTTTGTGTCTGCCATAATGTAAGCGATATGGAGTCAGTTACCAAGAGTGGTTTAGAGCTATCAATTCAGGCATGCAAAGCCTTTTGTGAGGAAGCTGATGTCGTTGTGTCCTGTTTTCTCGTTTTGGACCATCAATTTGATATTTCCCAATAAATAAATGTTTAACAAGCATGCAAGAGAGAAACTAAAAGGGAAGAGAAAGCTTCTTTTCCATGTTTGGTCGCCACTCACACCTCCTGTCCTTCACCGCCAGAACCATAAACAAGTTGAGAATCAAATGAAGGCCTGATTGAAGGCATCTGCTGCACCTGCTGGCCATGTTTGTCCTAATCGAAGGAAATGAGATGTTGCCGGGGCTGTCCAAGGGGAGTAATGGGAGATGACGTGGGCTGTTTCACCACAGGCCAGTGATGGGCCTTCGTTTAAATCAACCCCCATCGATGTAATTCCTTCACATAATCCTTTCAGTCAACAAGGAGAAACAGCAACACGGAGCCGAATGAATAAACCAAGCCTGCACCTCTCGAAGTGAATGCCCATGTGAAGGTTTTACAGATAATAAATGAATTGCAAACATTCTCATTGCAAAAGCTGCCTATCACAATGGTTGTGATATGGTGGTGATACAGAAACTGCCCAAAGATAGACACAAAATGCTGGAGTAACTCAGCGGGACAGGCCACTTCGGATTAAACCAGCACCTGCAGTTCCTTCCTACACAGAAACTGCCCGCTATCTTAAACGTAGTCCACATGAGGAGCAGTGCCCCAAACATCTGATGGGCATGAACGTATAACAATGGCGCACTGTCAGGGGAGATCATTCACAAGTTCACGTCATTGGAGCAGAATTAGACCATGGGAATAAGAAAAGAAACCAGAGGAGACATTGGTAGATACTTGCATTTATATCGTCCCCGAAAACAGTCTGAGGTTTGCAAAGAGCGGATCGCAAACGAAGAAAGATCCAGCAGAAGATAGGGAAGTTTGAAAGCACGCAACACCAGCACCACCAGATTCAGGAACAGCTTCTTCCCCTCAGTTATCAGGCTTTTGAACAGCCCATCTGTAAGTTAGGGTACTTCTGATTCACCTCCACCCTATTGCGGACATTGGACTTTGTCTCTGGAACTGATGAGCTACAATGCTAAGAACTATATCCTGCACTCGGTATCTTTGTTTTAACTCTATCTATTGTCCCAGAGTTTGACTTGAATGTATTTGTGTATGGTATATCTGACCTGATAGGACAGCATGCAAAACAAAGCTTTTCACTGTACCTCAGTACACGTGACGATAGTAAAACTAACCTACACATGAACAAACTGTGTCACCTCCATTGTGAGGGATTCCAGGAGGATAGTCATTGTGGGATGGGCTTTGTTGATGCGACACAGAGCCAGAATCAGGGTGAGCTGCGCAGGTTGAAGGCAGTCCTGGCGATCCATGGCCGCATCCCAGCGGCAGGCCAAGCTCCCCGCCCTCTGTGGAACCGGGAACTCGCCCGCAGAGGGGAGCCGCGGAGAGGAGGATGGAGGGAGATGGCCACGGGCGCTGGACAAAAGGGGGTCTTACCCTCCCTGTCCTCAAGGTTGGCTGCGGGAGGCCCCCCTCCCCCAGGGGAACACGGGCGGGAGGGGGAAGACGGTTGGCAGGACGACCGGAATGGAGGCCTTTTGTGGCCGGCTGTGGCTGGGACTGGGAAATGACACCAAAATGGCATCCTCTTGCATTCAGACTCAGTGGGCTGTCCTGGACACTCTGTACTAACCAGGGGATTGTGTTGGTGTACGGTGATAGTCTTACTGAGATGGATGTTTCACTGTACCTTGGTACACATGATAATAACAA